>NC_064303.1:49212777-49512777 GCF_023373825.1 Bactrocera dorsalis
AGATAACTTTTGTAATATTTCGCCGACAAAAGGAGAATTAGTGTCAAGTGTTTTTCCAAATATTGCAGAAAATTATCGCAATCATAATTGGTTAGCTGAAAGAGCTTAACCCATGTTCCTGACGAGGTTGTAACATATCAATCAGTTGACACGGTTACGAAGCACGACGACGTCGTTAATTCGACAGAATTTTTGAATTCATTGGATTTACCCGGATTTCCTCCCCATCGTTTAAAATTGAAAGTGGGTGCTTCCATTATTATGCTTCGAAATATAAATCAACCACGATTATGCAATGGGACAAGATTAGCGGTTAAAAAGGTCATGAACAATTTGATCGAGGCAACAATTTTAAAGGGGAAGTTTAAAGGTGAAGATGTATTGATTCCACGAATTCCAATGATTCCATCAGATTTACCTTTTGAGTTCAAAAGACTACAGTTTCCAATACGTCTTGCATTTGCTATTACAATAAACAAAGCGCAAGGGCAATCGTTGGAATTGTGTGGAATTGATTTAGAATATCCTTGCTTTTCATACGGCCAGTTATATGTTGTCTACGAAAGAGCTCTAAGATAGTTTAAGTGATACATAGTCTAAGATTGTAAGAAACTAGAATTAAAAGTTGAATAACAGGGAACAAAACCGACTTTATTAATAACAACTGTGTTTCTTTCCTTATTTTGTTTTGCCGTGCGAAGCAGGCACCGGGCCCGCTAGTATATATTGTTACGAATTTACTCCTTGCTAGTTTTACTTTACTAGGTTCGTACCTCTGGATTGACAAATAAAAGCCGTTTAATTCACTTCAACAAAATCTCTTTATTTTACAACTCGTCTACACTATATCAGTTTACTCTTAGCACTGGTTGATTACGTTGGCGCTGCCACGGCTTACATAGCCACGCACTTCTCGCTGATGCCGACGTGTCCTTCTAGAATATTGCGTCTGGAAATTACAAGAAAATAATGCTATACGGCGCCAAATGCAGACAGCAGTGGCGCCAGACTCAGCAATTGTTTAAGTAGACAAGCAGACAGCTGCGGCGCCAGATGTCTATTGTTTCGACAAGCAGACAGCTGCGGCGCCAGATGTCTACAACAAGGCAAATGCTATCGCACCTACAGCTATTGTTCATAATAAGGGATGCATGTAGCAATACAAATACAACTTAATACTACTTTTGAAACACTGCCCTCCACTAAAGCCTAATCGTCCCGATTAGGCACAAATCCTCTTGAACCAAATGGGGCGAGCCTCTCCAAATGTACTACTTTCATTTTACATCGTGCTTTTCCATTCCTTTGTATGCGGTATACCACGTCATTAAGTCGTTTCATCACCATATAGGGTCCTTCCCAGGCTGTCTGCAGTTTCGGGGACAAGCCTTTCTTTCGAAGTGGATTGTACAACAGGACCAGATCACCTTCTTCAAAACCTTTTGAATTTACCGCTTGATCGAACCGATCCTTCATCTTATTGCTCATCAGATGCGTATGCTGTCTTACCATTAGATGCAATTCATTCATTTCTTCCTTTAAGGCAGAACAATAATCTCCATCATTTCTTACAGCTGTAGGATTCGCTCCAAACTTAAGATCAGCAGGGAGTCGCAGATCAGATCCGAAAATAATCTTTGCTGGCGTGTAACCAGTTGTCTCGTGCTTCGCTGAACGATACGCCAGCAGGAACATCTGGATGCACTTGTCCCAATTCCGTTGATCTTTGTCAACGATTTTCCACAGATGTTCTTCGAGCGAAAAAGGAAGATTCGAAATTCCTGCCTTGATCTGAGTGTAATTCGACGGGCACTCCGAACCTTGTTATCCAATTTTCTACAAACGCTTCGGCTACTGTCCTCGCTTCTTGGTTTGGTAAGGCATATACTTCTGGCCATTTACTGAAATAGTCCATGACAACCAGTAGATATTTGTTTCCGGCCGTACTGGTTGGGAACGGACCTGCAACATCCATTGCGACTCGTTCAAATGGTGATCCCACGTTGTACTGTTGTAGTCTACTGCGACTTTTGGCTTTAGGACCTTTAGCTGCCATGCATTCTACGCAATTACTTATCCATTCTGTTATGGAATCTCGAAAACCGATCCAGTAGAACCGTTGTTTAATCTTCTCTATAGTTTTTGTAATCTCAAGGTGCCCTCCACTATGTCCATTGTGATATTCTTTCAATACTTTCGGGATCATGGACTTCGGTACTATGATCAGCAGACGAGACTGTTTGCCATCTTCGCTTTCCCAGGTACGATGAAGGTATCCATTAACGAGGTTTATGCTGTTCCATTGGGCCCAATATGCTTTTGCAGTTGGACTCTCGCTACTTATTTGTTCTTTCCCCCATTTGTTCCTCGTACCCCATTTTCTTTGGCCATTACCAGCTTTGCAAGATCAGGGTCCTCCAGCTGATTGATTCTGATGCGGTGAAGAGTCCAATCATCTACAGGTTCTATACTCAGTAATCGCACGTCGATTATACCTTCTTTTCCTTCTGATTTGCAGCAATGTTTACATTCCAGTGGACAAGGGCGACGTGATAATGCATCCGCATTTTTGTGGTGAAGCCCCTTTCGATGTTCCGTTTCGAAGTCGTAATTCTGTAATCTTTCGATCCATCGTGCAATTTGGCCTTCCGGATTCTTAAACTGTAATAACCATTTTAATGCTGCATGATCAGTCCTCAGCAAGAATCGTTGTCCATACAAATACTTGTGGAAATGTTTTACACATTCCACCACAGCTAGTAGTTCTTTTCGCGTCACACAGTAGTTTTTCTCTGGTTTCCCGAGCACTCTGCTGTAATACCCAATTACTCTTTCTTGTCCGTCGATGAGCTGAGACAGGACGCCTCCAATTCAAGCGCTCGCATCTGTATCCAGGATGAATTTCTTTCCAGGTATTGGATAAGCTAACATCGGCGCCGTACAAAGTAGTTCTTTAAGCTGCTCAAACGCTTTTTCTTGTTCCAACTGCCATACAAACGGGCGATTCTTCTTTGTTAAATCATGTAAACTTCTAGCCACGTTCGCAAATCCAGGTACAAAACGGCGGTAATACGTGCATAAGCCTAGGAAGCTGCGGAGTTCATGTATGTTGGTGGGTCGAGGCCAATCTTTGACTGCTTTTATTTTTCCTTCCTCGGTGTGAATCCCCTCAGTTGACACTTTATGTCCGAGATATGTGACCTGCTTCTTCCATAATGAACACTTTTTGGGATTCAAGCGTAATCCGGCTGATGCTATTCGCTGAAAGACTTCCTCTACATTTTTCAGATGATCATCAAAACTTTTTCCCATGATGATAATGTCATCAAGATACACCAAACATGTCTTCCAGTTGAGTCCTTTTAACACATGTTCCATCAGTTGCTCGAATGTTGCAGGCGCATTACATAACCCAAATGGCATCACAGAGAATTCCTATAACCCGTCGCCCATACTGAAAGCGGTCTTTTCACGGTCACGTTCATCAATCTCGACTTGCCAATATCCACTTTGTAGATCTAATGTAGAAAACCATTTCGCTCCAGACAAGATGCCTAATGTATCGTCGATTCTCGGTAGAGGATAACTGTCTTTCTTTGTGACATCATTCAACTTCCTATAATCTACGTAGAAACGGGTGCTACCATCTTTCTTTTTAACTAAGACGATAGGTGAGCTCCATGGACTTATTGAAGGTTCCATTACACCGTTTTTGTGCATGTCTTCAATAATTTTGTTAGCATCCTCACGTTTTGCTAGTGGAACCCTACGCGGAGCTTGTCGGATTGGTTTAGCGTCTCCAGTATTTATGCGATGTTTGACAATGTCGGTCCTTCCTGTGTTGTTTCCTTCGATTGCAAATATGGATGCGTCTTTTTGCAATAGTTTTTCTGCTTTTAAGTTTTCATTTCCATGCACCTCATTCAGCAAATTGTTTAGGAGTGTTGGACTTATCTGCTGTGGCTCAATAGTAGGCTTCTGTTGTGACCGTTCGCATCGTGCTATTGCACTTATATTCTGGCACTGTCCAATTACTGCTCCTTTCTTCAGACTTAGAGGCGTGTTGAATTCATTCACTACTCTGACCGGAATGGTGGCGTCTTCTCTAGTTTTCATAAGCGTTCTTCCTACCAATATGGGTGTATCTATTTTTGTTGGTTCCACAATCCACAATTCTTCGGTCCCACCTCCTCCATTCACTTTAGCCCATACAATCGCCTCAGATTTTGGTGGAATACTCTGATTATCATCAACAATCACCCTCTTACTTTCAACGTTGGTCACATATCCGGTATTTATAGGCATCTCCATGCTCTGGCAAAACAGCATTTGCTTGTTTAAATCCAAAGTAACCCCGTGATCAATCATGAAATCTACTCCCATTATAATTTCATCCGTGATTTCTGCTACGATGAAGGTGTGATTAACTTCCAGGGTACCAATCATCACTTCGCAAAACACTTTTCCCGCGACAGCTGCTTCCTCCCCGGTGGCCGTTCGAAGCTTGCAACCGACTAATGGTTCAACCGTTCCTCTTACCACATCCGCTCGGATAATTGAATGTGTGGCACCAGTATCTAAAGTAAGCGTTGACAGTCGTCCATTTACGATGCCGTTGATAGTAAGATTGTTGTCATGGCGACCTATTTGTGATATCGAGATGGCGGGGCAAATAGTTGTGGGAACCAGCTCATTCCCCTTTGAACTGTTCCGTTTTAGTTTAACGACTCGTGAGATGTGGATGCTCCGTCCTCGTTATCTGTTGGTTTTTTTTGTTTTGATGGGTTTACTTTTATATTGCAATTTTGGGCAAAGTGTCCCGCTTTTCCACAGTTGAAACATCTTCCTGTTGTATTTACTCGCGGTGCAGCAATTGTCTTCAGAGTCTTCAATATTTCTTCCATCAGCGCCCGTTGTTCCATTTAAACCCTTTGTACTTTGTATGCTGGTTTACTTAGTAGGGAAGCTGTTTCCTGTGTGAGGGCGTGCAAAACCGTTTCAGCAAACGTTCTTTTTGGCAATGCATACGTGGCGCGTTTGGTGTCCACATCACGAATTCCATTTATGAAACATTGAACTTTTACCCTCTCAATGTAATCCACAGGTGCATCTGCATTTGCCAAATGAGCCAGTCGTTCTATTTCAGTTGCAAACTCTTGCAATGACTCGTTCATCTTCTGACCCCTATTTTGCAGTTCAATCTGGTATATTTGTTTCCGGTGCTCACTACCATATCGTCTTTCTATCGCACTCATCAATGCCTCATAGTTGTCCCGTTCACAGTCTGAAATAGTCTGAAGGATTTCTGCCGCAGGTCCTTTCAATAATACAAACAAGGACGCCACTTTGTCCGCTGCATTCCAGTTACTGGCCATTGCTGTCTTTTCAAACTGAAGTTTGAAAATTTGAAATGGAATACTTCCATCGAATGTGGGTGCCTTCACTCTTTGATTATTTGTTGATGGTGCAGGGCCGTGTAGTTGCAGTTCTCGTACACGATTACTTAATTGAAGAACTTCTGATTTTAAATTTTCTTCGTCATTTTTTAAAGTGCTTAATTCGTCTTCAAATTTTGAAAATTTCTCTTGCACTTGTTTTTGTAGTTGTGCAGTATTTTCCGTAATCTGTTGAACCAAACGCTTTTCTAACTGCGTATTATTTTCAGTTATTTGTTGTGTAAGACAGGACTTTAACTGTGATGTATTTTCAGCTATTTGCTGTGCCAGACGATTTTCTGTTTGCACTGCATTTTCTGCTATTTGTGATGTATTTTCAGCTATTATTTGCTTAATAGCCACTAACAGCATGTTCGTGTCTGCACTTGATGATGTTCGTTGTTCTTCTACTTTTTCTTCTACCTTTGTAGAAGTTTCTGGCCCATCAAATTCGAACTCGTCCACCTTAATTCCATCCACTTCCATTGCTTCACGTAATCGTGCCTGCAGATCCGCCTTTTGCCCGCTTATCGGCAAATTACGCTCCTCCAGTTCCTTTTATAATTGCTGAATTCTCAATTCTCCGAATTTAGCCATCTTGAATTTGGATTATTTGAAAATCCCACTTCTGACACCAATTGTTACGAATTTACTCCTTGCTATTTTTACTTTACTAGGTTCGTATCTCTGGATTGACAAATAAAAGCCGTTTAATTCACTTCAACAAAATCTCTTTATTTTACAACTCGTCAACACTATATCAGTTTACTCTTAGCACTGGTTGATTACGTTGGCGCTGCCACGGCTTACATAGCCACGCACTTCTCGCTGATGCCGACGTGTCCTTCTAGAATATTGCGTCTGGAAATTACAAGAAAATAATGCTATACGTCGCCAAATGCAGACAGCCGTGGCACCAGACTCAGCAATTGTTTAAGTAGACAAGCAGACAGCTGCGGCGCCAGATGTCTATTGTTTCGACAAGCAGACAGCCGCGGCGCGAGATGTCTACAACAAGGCAAATGCTATCGCATATACCTACAGCTATTGTTCATAATAAGGGATGTATGTAGCAATACAAATACAACTTAATACTACTTTTGTAACAATATTATAAAAAATAAAGAGTTAAACATAATTTTCAAACATTATCATTTGGAGTGTTCCTCATATTTTTCTGAACACCACTGTATGTGAATTAACTACAAAAGTGGTTTCTTAAAATAGTATTTCGTATAGCTCTTCCTTCATTTAAAATGTTAAGTAATGAACCATTGTCTCCATGCGGAGAATTTTCAAGTGGATCAACTTCAGGAAGTGGAAAGTTATATCTCTTTCGAATATTATGTAGCGTACAGCATGCATTAATTATTGATCCTGCAAATGAGGGGCTCACCATTAGGCCACGGTCTTGGGAAAGGCACCCAAATAATTTTTTTAAAACTCCATTCAGGCATTCCACACAATTTCGAGGTCGTGTGTGAGAATCGTTGTAGCTTTGCTGACTAATACTCTCTACATTTCTGAATGGAGTCATTAGCCACGGCTGCAACGGATATCCAGAGTCTCCAAGCAACTATCCTGTGGACCCATTGCCAGTGTACTCATTCAGCATATGGGACTTTAGTGTACTGCTTTCCCATATGTAGGCGTCGTGTGTACTTCCCCCATATCTTGCAAAGCACGCCAGGATATTTAAATCAAAGTCGCACACTAATTGCACATTTTTGGAAAAATATCCTTTTCGATTAATGTAGCAGTGTTCTACTGCAAGTGGTGTCTTCTTAATTTTGACGTGAGTGCAGTCAATCGCTCCTAAGATGGCAGGAAATCCAGTAGCAGTGAAGAACCTGGAAGTGAACATAAACATAAGCCAGCTATAAATAACCATTAATCTTCAAGATTATAACACTTCACTTGCCGTTGCTTCACAATATTCTGCTGCTCTAAGGTAGTTGGAAAAATTATGCAACGTTACGCCATATGATATATTTTACAAAATCTCTGTAATTTGATGCACTATGCATAGCATAGTAATGCAGCGCTACACACAACCTAGTGGAGTTTGAAATAAATGTACTTCTACTGCTGTGTCCATAAAAGGCTCGATTTCCACAAGGAGTGCCCGTACTGCAGTTCTGCTGAAGCGGAATAACTCAAGAAATCGCTGCTCAGGAATGCTGAATGGATCTGTCGAGTCCCTTAAAGTGCGCCTTTGTATTCGCAACATATTCCTTCTGTCATGCCGTATGGCGAGCGTTATTACCAATACACCCATAGCTGAAACACAATCAATTTTTATTTATTAATAAGAATTAAATATTTGTGCACATATTTCTATAATGCTTACTTTTCTCAATAATAGTTTCTCAAACATGAAGTTTTCAATCCGATTCGATAGATTTCTTGTCGATTGGCGTTCCATTTCTCTCACTGTTTCATATTTTGTTGACTTATGCTTACAGAAACACTCGTTCTCGATCAATCGACTAATTTGGATCGAATCGAAATGACATCACTATAATCGAGTATATTTTCGATTCCTTACAGAAACGCACTACAGGGCTATGATTCCATTGTTCAGTGAATTCTAGAGCTAGAAGAGAAATCAAATTCTGCCATATATGCAATTGAAGAGGAATCAAAAAAGATTATTCAGCTACCAGTAAACGTCACAAACGGAATCTTCTTGTTTGAAACCACAACTATTTCCGAAGACATTGTAATATCAGGTGGACTTTATACTGCCGAAAATAATCTTAGTTATATGGAAGTTCATAATTTGTCAAGCCAAGACAAACAGTTCTGCTTAGATACATATTTAGAAGTACAAAACTGCAGAGAACAAGATTATTTTGAAGTCAACTTAGTGCAAAAAGAAAATAACGAAACGACATTCGATAGTTAGGATTTTAAAACTTATACTCGTATACGAACTCAGCACCTTAATAATGAGGAAATTACTCAACTCAAAAAACTTTGCTTAGAATTTCCGATACTTTTTTTCAAAGATGGAAATACCTTACCTTTCACTAACTTAATCAAGCACAGGATTAGAACCACAGACGAAATTCTCATTCACACTAAACCATTTCGTTATAGCCAAAAGGAAAGACAAGAAATTAGTAAACAAATCGATAACCTGCTGGAAGAAAATATAATTAGACATAGTTATTCTCCATGGAGTGCTCCAACTTTCCTAGTATCAAAAAGAATGGACGCTTCAAACACAAAAAATGGCGGTTAGTGGTAGATTATCGCAAACTAAATGAGAAAACTATTAAAGACAAATATCCTATGCCTAACATCAACGATGTGTTAGATAGAATTGGCAGGGCTAAATATATCACAGCATTAGATTTAGCTAGCGGTTATCACCAAATCGAGATGCATCCGAAAGATATAAACAAGACGGCATTTTCCACAGAAGGAGAACACTTTGAGTTTGTAAAAATGCCATTTGGACTTACAAATGCCCCAGCGACTTTCCAAAGGGTTATGGATAATGTTTTGGCCGACCTGAATGGCAAATGTTGTCTTATATATCTAGACGATATAATAATATTCTCGGCATCTCTACAGAAACATATTAAAGATTTAAAAGCAGTCTTTAAAAAATAAAATATTGCTAACCTTAAACTGCAACCTGCAAAATCTGAATTTTTGAGAAAGGAAATCGAGTATTTAGGTCACATAGTTACGGACAGAGGAATCAAACCAAATCCAAAAAAGATTAGTGCTATAAAATCATTTCCCCTTCCAAAGACCAGAAAACAAATAAAATCATTTTTAGGTTTGCTTGGATACTATAGAAAATTCATTAAAGATTTCGCTACGATTACCAAACCCCTAACTCAACAATTCAAAGGTAAAGATGCAGTCAAAATTGGCAAAGAATTCTTATCCGCATTTGAAGATTGTAAAAACTTATTATGATCCATTGTTAGAATATCCGGATTTTTCAAAACCCTTCACTCTTACGACAGACGCAAGTAATGTGGCACTAGGAGCAGTCCTTTCCTAAGGTACACCTAACAATGAAAAACCAGTATCATTTGCTAGTCGCACACTTACAGATACTGAGTCAAAGTATTCAACCATTGAAAAAGAAATGTTAGCCATTATATGGGCTACTAAATATTTCCGTCCTTATCTACATGGCCAAAAATTTAAAATTAATACCGATCACAAACCACTAACGTGGTTAATGAATTTTAAAGAACCTAATTCTAAATTGATTCGGTGGAAACTGCAACTTTTAGAATATTATTATGAAATCTCATATAAGAAGGGTTCTGAAAATGTAGTAGCAGATTCACTTAGTCGCATTTCAGCGGAAGTACACACCAACATGTCTATAACAAATAATTGTAATGAAAAGACAAACACAATTTTAACCGTAAATAAGCCAATTAATGAATACAATGCAAATTATATTTAGAATTCATACAGATTCTCAAATAATAACATCAACTCATTTCAAAAATAAAAGCAGGAGAGTGGTCACGGATAGTTTTTTTGATAATAAAAAAATAACAGAAATAAAAACAATATTAAAACCAAATAAAGTATACGCTATTTTTGCTGCAGATGAAATTTTCAATATCATTCAAGATGTATTAAAAGCATTTTTCTTACCAACAAATCTTTAAAAAATTGTAAGAGCTATTACAATACTGAAAGACATTGAAAATATTGAAGAATTAATTATAGAAATACAAAATTATTATATAAACAGAAACCATAGAGGCATAAACGAAACGGTAGCTCATTTAAAGAGGGAGATATATTCTCCACAACTTAAAACTCAAACCTCCCGATTAATTAATAGTTGTGATATTTGTCAAACCTTAAAATACGATAGACAGGCACAAAAACTACCTTATCAAGAAACAGAAATCCCAGATTTTCCTATGCAAATATTACACATCGACTTATACAGCATCAATAGCAAAATAATTTTAACAATTATAGACAAATTTTCAAAATTTGCTGCTGGATATACCTTCCAGCAAGGGATGGTTCGGTACTCCTAAAAAACTTATCTGCGATCAAGGCGCTGAATTTGCAGGAAAAATATTTAAAGACTTCTGCGAACAATATAATATTCAAATACATTTCACGTCTTTCCAACAATCATCTAGCAATTCACCAGTTGACAGGTTACATTCCTCCTTAACAGAAATTTATCGCATTATAACAAATAAAAAAAAGGAGAAAAAACTGGATTGTGATCATAATGATATTCATACAGAAACGTTTACTACATATAATAATACTATCCATTCTAAAACTAAATATTTCGGTAGACCACAATTATTTAACAAACAGACGAGCTTCAGCAACAAACATGACTATATACAAAAACTTAATGATTTTCAGAGAGTAATATATCCCGAGATTAAAGACAAAGTTGAAAGAAAAATGAAAATTAGAACCAATAAATTGAATAACGACAGGCAAGATCCGAAAAGGCTAGAAAATAATGACATAATATTTAGAAAAGAAAATAGAAGAAATAAGCTTACACCAAGATTCACAAAGCATCAAGTTTACAAGATAAAGGTCCAACCTTTATCACAACAAAAAATCAGAAGATTCACAAATCAAAAATTAAAGGAAGAATAAAGAAACAAGAAGCTCAGTCCATTTAAATGTTAACAAAAAAAAAAAGTATTTATGCTACAATATACAATGTACATATAAGCTCAAAATTCAGAATGATAAGAAATATAATAAACACTCTATTTATCGAATGTATTTATGTTACAATATACAATGTGTAAGCTCAAAATTCAGAATAATAAGTAATATAATAGTTATAAACATAACCACATACTATACTTATTCATGTTATATTAATCGAATAAACTACCAACCATACTTAATCTAGACTAGAGAAGGGTCACGTTCTAAGGAAGACACCTTCGTTCGTACCGTCAGATGTGCCACCATTCCAGACCTCACTCAGTACTTAGGGGGGAGGAGTTACCTTCTCTACCCTATTTGTACAGACGCTGAGAGTTTAAGAGAAGAGAAGAGAAGAGAGAATCGCGAAGCAGCTACATATTTTTAGAGAGAATCGCGAAGCAGCTACACATTTTTAAGGAGAATCGCAAAGCGTCTATTTTTCTGGATTGATTCGTGCGTAAACCTTGATACTGAGTGAACGTTGATACTGGTAATTCGTGAACTTTGATACTGAGTGAACATTGATACTGGTAACTCACGCTCTTCTTTTGCGACAGCGCTGCAATAAAGACGTGGTAAGTGTATTTCCAATTTTTTATAATTAAATATAAGTATTATAAGAAACCTTTGTTTTTTATTTAATATTTCTGTGGAATAATAGCGCCAACCGTTTCCCCACGGCCAACCACATCTTTGGAACAAGCGAGCACCGTGCTCCACCACCCGAATTATCATTCACTATACTTTTAAGTTTATACCAATTAGTGTGTTTATTATAATTTATAAAGTTGGCTTGACGGCAGAAACAATACACTTTTCATATAGAGTTAATAGCACTGGTGAATGGGCAGGGCTTAGGTCTGAGCTATCTTTAATAAATAAATTGAGTTTCGGTAATTTATTGATTATAAAGAAGTGAAGAAGGTCTGGCAATTTCTGTCTATCTGTAGGCCAATAAGTGGGTCTTCCAGTAGAAACAAAATTGCATCCAACTGCTTGTATAGCTTTGAGAAGGTATCGACCTTTGGTTGTAATTAAACGAAATCCCCAATGAGTGTGTTTTGAGTTAAAGTCGCCACCAATGATGTACCTTCCGTCATATTTTTCAAATATTCGTATACGTTTCTTTTTTTATATTATGTCTAGGTGGACTATACAGAGCAATAAGATACAATGGGTGATTGTGCATTTTAACCCTCTCATGCCCGAGTTAAAATGGGCGGGGCTAAAAAATATTTGAGTACAGATAAGTTTTAATCGCGAGTATGAACTGACCAAAATTTCATAGTCCTAGGTGTCCTGGTTTGGGAGTTACAGGATGTTGCCTATAGGCAACATTGGGCAACAGTGTATGCTAATTTTTTTTTTTTTTAATTGACTTCTTTTATTGAAAATTGTGTATGATAGAACACAAACACATTAAAAATTATGTATGGTATGATACGAAGCAATTTTTTTGTGGATTGCAGCACAAATAAACGTTGCATTTGCTACATTTAGATCTGGAAAATCCAGTGTGGCATAGTCTGCATCTGCCTTTTGATCCCCATTGCACCCAGTGATTAGACGTATCGAAACGCGTTGCTCTTGAAGGTTCTGCAACATACGCTCTTTTAGATGGGGTTTCTTCAGAGGCCATTGAAGGAGCCGGCGGGGACTGAGACGATGACATAGGTGATGAAGTAGTTGAGCTCATTGTTGCAAGAAGTGAAGGGCGTCCTCTTTTCCTTGGTACAACTGCTGTTTGACTTGCATTCAACAAACTTTTTCACTTCTTCCACAGTACATTTGAATTCAGTGCCTTTTTTTGCAACGCATATAAATACGTTTCGTCTCGGATTTTTTCCAACAGCGCATCCGCAAAGGTTGTTTCACCTGATTGCAGCATAATGCACTTTTCCAAGTGACATCGCATTCTAATAGCTCTGTGCTGCTCCACTTCAAAGTCGCTAAATCAAATTTCTCTACCACCTCTTGTACAGTTTCAGTATTTTCGTTTTGTTCTGCGATTTCTTCTGTACCAAGTAATTCTTCGATCAAACCAACGTCGACCCCTTGATTTTTTTCAGTGTTTTGTAACGCTATTTCGATCAATTCTTCCACATTTTCACCTTCTTCCTCCTCTTCTCTTTCCATTTCCTCATCCTCAGACTCATCCCAGTCAAAATTAGCGAACTCTTCAATATTCGCTTGTGTCAAATCTTTTGGGCGCATCTTAGTATGTAAACAAGTATATGCAAAATTTTATTACACACAATTGACCGATGTTGCCTATAGGCAACTTAACTTTTACAAAATTATTGCACAGAAACGAAATAACTTTTTCCACTTTCTTTTTTTGTAAATTACTCACTTACCTTTCTTTATTTATATTATCAATGTTACTTTGTGACGAAATAGTGTTTTTTAAGTTTTTGGGAACTTTTCCCATATGCACTTTTTTCCAAATTTATTTTTTTTTATTTTCGTCTACGGAGATCGATTACTGCATGAACACGCGCGAAAATTATAACGAACATGAGAACTAAAATGATGTAAAATACATACACCGACATTTTTGCAAAAGATCTCACATTAAAAAAATTCAAATTGCGGTACTTATGCGCTCATAAAGACAATGTTGCCTATAGGCAACGTCGGGCATGAGAGGGTTAACTGAAATTGTTGTAGCTTGAATTCTTTCCGTCTTAATCGGATCTTCCTCGCAGTGTTCAATATTGCTTTTGGTAATTATAGCGCTCCCTCCTCGTGCTGAGTTTGCCGGGTGTGGTGTGTGATATCTTATATATAAAAATGAAACCCTTTTCGTTGTCACGGCATCACGCGTGAATGGCTGAACCGATTTGGCTGATTTTTTTTTTTTGTTGTATTTGTTATTATTAGGAGAGTACTACCGGACGTACCAACCAAGAATCAGCTGAGGAAAAACCGGTACCAGAGGGCGGTCTTCATACTAGGGAAGATAGCCAAAGACCAGGCAGCCGGTACCCCAGTTGATGAGGCTGAAACAAAACGCCTCAAATCTATCGTAGAGGAAAAGCTACCAGAAAAGGAAGCAATCACAACCTCAAGAACAGAGCAAAAAAGAGAGCACTTCTCAGAAGAGAAATCGCTCCACGACAGAAGTATCCGGAGCTCAGCCCAAAAAACCGAGGAGGAGCAAAGGAGAACACCGGCAAGGCATTTCTGCGATGTAGCCAGAGATAGCCTGCAGGTGGCCATTATAGATGGGAAATCCTCCTCTCCGAGCACTATACAGAAGAGATGGATGGAGATCGACGTCAGATTGTCGAGTATGGTACTAAGCTATGTACTCGACAATCCGGCAGGTCCTCACCCGGAGTTTGACTCCTCTGAGACCCTCAGGGGCTACAGGGTCATCAAGTGCGCGGACCAGGCCTCGCCACTAGAGGAGCCAGGCGAAAAACTCCTGAGGTGCATTAAGCTGCAGAACAAATCTATACCTGGTATAGATGAGTGGCAGCTTATCAAGGAGGAAAAACCAAATAAAGCAAGCAAGCCAATACTAGTGGCCATCTGCGATGAGTCCATTGAGGCTCTGAAGAAGACTGACAACAAAATCAGCTTCGGAATACGCAAGGCCAGATAAAAAATCTTCCAAGGCGACAAAGCGGCTGACGAAGACGACACGGAAGAGGTCGACGACGCCAGCCAGTTGCTAAGGAATGTGGGCATTGAAGAACCCCGGGATGGCCAATAACAACAGCATAAGATGCGTACAGATTAACCTGCAGCACTCGAAGAGTGCTACAGCGAATCTGACAACCCTCGTGAACGAGGGGGGCATCGACATCAGCCTAATACAGGAGCCCTGGGTCAATGAGAATTCCATAAAAGGGCTAAACAGCAGCAATTATATACTGTTTTACACGCGGAACAGAGGTAAACCTAGGGCATGCAATCTTATCAATAAAAGTATAAATGCATTTCTTTGTCCTAATTACAGCACAGCAGATATCACAGTGGTGAAGGTGGAACAGAAGGAAAAGCCCTTCTTCTTGGTCTCGGCCTACTTGGCCCATGACGAAGACATACCACCGGCGCCGCTCACCAGGCTAGTAGAGAAGAACAAGAAAGATGATGTCCTAATAGGGTGTGATGCAAATGCAAGGCACACCGTTTGGGGTAGCTCCAGTATAAACACCAGAGGTGAGTCACTCTTGCAGTATATTTTGAATAGTAATCTAAGTATTTGCAACAAGGGGATAAGCCAACTTTTATTTTCCCAAGCTCGGATAGGTTCCCGGGGTGGGAGGAAGTTCTTGACCTCACGCTATCAACAGACACAGACAGTCTCGTTGTGGATAACTGGAGGGTATCCGATGAGCCTTCCTTGTCGGATCACTCCTGGATACTCTTCAGCATCCGCGAGAGGTACAGTGCGCCTCTCACATACCGGAACCCTAGAAGAACGGCATGGGGAAAATTTACCAGTATAGCAACAAAATGCCTCGAAAAGGGAGGCAATAAAAGTATCAGAAATCCAGAGGAACTAGATTTAGAAGTAGAGAAGTTGGAAAAAATCCTAATCACAACTTTTAATAAATCTACTCCGCTAACAGTTTTGAAAAAGAGAAAGTCTCTTCCTTGGTGGAACAGTGAACTCAAGAATTTGAGAACACAACTAAGGAAAGCTTTCAATGAAAGTTTTAGAACCAAAACCTGGCAGCCATATAAAGACCTTATGAAGGAATACAAAAAGCAGTCAGGAAAGCTAAAAATTACTCATGGCGATCTTTCTGCACATCGATTGAAAGTTGCAGAGCAGCCGCTAGGCTGAGTACAATGCTATCCAAAGACCATATTAATACTGCCTGCATTATGGCGGAGGGAAGTGATTGGACCTCCTCGGCAAAAGAGTCTCTAGAGGTACTAATCACAACACACTTCCCCGGGAGTCAGCAAACACCTTCAACGAGGGTTCAACCGGAACCACCGGTGAAGGCAGCTGACTATCGAAGCCAAATAGTAGACAAAAGGAAAATCAAATATGCCATAAATAGTTTTGCACCATTTAAAGCGGCAGGTCCTGACGAGATTATGCCCATAATGCTGCAGAAACTGGTAGAACCAATGGTTCTAAGGCTTGAAAATATATACAAAGCAAGCATTCAACTATCTTACATCCCAAGAAGTTGGAAAAGGAGTAAAAAGTTGTGCTCCTTCCGAAACCAGGCAGAAGAACACACGAGAATGCCAAGGATTTTAGACCTATAGCCTTACCTCATTTATGCTAAAGGTACTAGAAAGGCTAATAAATATACACGTAAGAACAATAATGGCGGAGAAGTTATCGAAGTCCCAACATGCGTACATTAAGGGCCGATCAACCGAAACCGCCCTTCACGAGGTGATAAGTGTGATTGAAAAATCACTACACCACAAACAATACACCATGGCTGCTTTTCTAGACATAGAGGGCGCCTTCAATGACATAGAAGTAAATACGATAATTAATTCTCTGTCGCATGGGGGCATAGATGACACTGTGTGCAGATGGATACTATCGATGCTTGAGAATAGGAAGATTATAGCTTCAAACGGCGCTGCAAAACAAACAAGTTATGTGAGTAGAGGGACGCCTCAAGGGGGGGTCCTCTCTCCGCTTCTATGGGTTGTAGTCAGCGAGATTATGGAAAAGCACTTCGTAGGTTAAACCTATGGGCTAAAAGCAATGGTCTAGGAGTTAACCCGAACAAAACAGAACTGATGCTATTCACTAGCAGAACCAAAATACCTCAGTTTTAACTTCCGGTACTAAACGGCACAACACTCACTCTATCCCCAACAGCTAAGTATTTGGGGGTGGAGATTGACGCCAAACTGTCCTGGAAAATAAATATAGAAAAAAGAATAAACAAAGCATACATGGCCTACTATACTTGTAAGAAAGTCGTCAACAAGAATTGGGGCCTCAAACCAAGTATAATCATGTGGATGTATACGGCGGTCATAAGACCCATACTCACATATGGAGCTCTGGTATGGTGGCGAGCGCTAAACAAACAGTACAACATTAGAAAATTAAATGGAATATAAAGAGCAGCATGTGCGGGGGTTACGGGCGCAATCAGGTCATGTCCGACTGATGCGCTCAATGTGATCCTGCATCAACTACCAATGGACATTTTTATTCAAAAAACAGCAGCTATTGCGGCGATAAGAATAAAAGAATTGGGAGGTTGGAATCAGCAGAACTACGGACATAGTGTAGTCCTAAACAAGCTCACTATTAATAAATCAGACTACATTCTCCCAAAGCTGGATTTCAATAGACACTTCCAGGTGAGGATACCATCTAGACGAGAATGGAGAAGAGGTTCAATTGCAGAGGAGGGTACCACCTCATCTATACCGACGGGTCCAAAATGGACTGCGGAGTGGGCACGTGGGTATTCTCCGCTGATCTGGGCATATCTCTCTCTATACGTCTACCGAACTCGGCTAGCATCTTCCAAGCAGAAGTACTAGGCATAGAAAAAGACTGCGAAGTTCTATTAGAAAATCACGGGAATATACATAAAGCAACTATATTTACGGATAGCCAGGCGGCCCTCCTGGCATTGTCTTCACCCATGACAAATTCCAGTATAGTTCACAACTGCAAGAGAGCACTAAGCTCAATAAAAGACAAGCTCCAGCTAAACTTGATCTGGGTTCCCGGCCACAGGAACATTTTCGGTAACGAAAAAGCAGATGAGTTGGCAAAGGCAGAAGCTTTTCTCAATGAATCCGAGGCGGAGCTCATACCGAGCCCGCTAGGATCGATCAAAGGAGAGATCAATAAACAATTTCAACAAATTGCTAACAACAGGTGGAAAAACAATACAAAATGCGTCATAACTAAACAATTATGGCTAACATACGACAGGAAAAGAACCAACGACCTATTAAATAGGTCAAGAAAAAGTATTTACAGAATAACAGCTACCACAACAGGGCACTGGTCATTTGGGGAACATGCGTCCAAAATGGGTATGCCCTACAACGACATCTGCCGTAGCTGCGGAGTAGCAGGGAAAAAGGAAACAATCTTTCACTTTCTCTGCGAATGCCCAGCTCCGGCACAGATCCGACACAAAACACTCGGAATCCACCAAGCACCAAACCTTGAATGGATTTCCACCAAAAGCATATCGGACATAAGTAGTTTCATCGAAACCTCAAAATGGTTTGAGAGAGAAGGTGGAACGTAACAGCAGATACAGGAGGTTATACGAATAGTGTATCAAAATGGCACATCAGTGCTAATTGAGCCCGATAGGGCTGCACTCCTACCTACTTATTATTAGGAGAAGGTTCTTATGTAAGAAAAAATTACGAAAGTTGCCGGAAAACCTCTAAAAACAGCCCTTTTCTTTTTCCCATACAAACGAATGATTGTTTGTTTATTAGTAACGCTAAGGGAATGACTGAACCAATATTGATGAAATTTTCAGAGAATGTTCTGTGTGGATCGGGGAAGGTTTAGAAATAAAAAAACCAGTATGCTTTTCGTGAGGAAAAGTCGGAAAATTGGACGATTCCAAAAAGTTAATTTTTTTCATACAAATGTTTTTGTTTTGTTTTTCATTTATTTGAATCGTTCAAATTTGTCGTTTGCTTCAAACATTTTTGGAAATTATTCAGTGAAAATGTTATGTGTGTTGCACACAAAGTGATCAATTACAGATTTAAATTTGTAATATCGGTCGGTGTTCTTTTTGGCATCAACATAAATACATTAGCAGCGCAAGGCACTTGACCGAGTACTCCCAAGATGCGATGACATACGTGCGGTATTATGGATCACGGTCAATTAGCAAGGGATCGTCACGATGTCACATCAAGACTTTTCAAGCAACAGCTTCGATGGACTTTATCTAGAAGCAACGTATATACGTTGCGATTAGATACTAGATGTACTCTGTTGAGTGGCAAAAGAGAGGCACGCACACATTCGTTTTTGGATGGTGGTTACACCAGATCAAATTGATGAAATCATTTCTGCTGAAATTCCTGATACAGAGAAAGATCCAGTATTATACGAAGTGATGAAAACCATTATGGTTCATGGGCCAAGCGGATACCACAATCCCACTTCGATTTGTATGTCTGACAATAAATCCACCAAACACTATTCACGTGCTTTTTTTTCGGAAACACAAACAAGAAATTATGGCTGTACTGTACTTTATCGGCGTTGCTCACCAGACGACAATGGCATTCAGCATTCAATTTAGCCCTTCGTTGCATGATTTAATTTCCGTTAGAATAAATTTTTTTTTAAATCATATTTTTAATGTGGGCTATTATAAGATGACAAATTTAAAATTTTATGATTGTCGTGTTTCTAGCAACAGAGTTACGTAACATTGCATATATGCAATATCATGCAGCAAATCTAATAAATTTACAAGGAAGTTCCTAAATGGATATTTTATTGAATAAAAGTGGACAGAAGTAAATTCATTACTTTTACAATAAATTTCAGTTTATTCTATATGAAATTTTTTGAAACAATTTCTTGATTTGCCGAAAATTAAATTAATTTCACGTTTTTGCATCTGGCATATGTACGTATATCCGTCACAACTTGATAATTTGCAAGTGACTCGAGTGTCCACCCATGTTGGCCAGTGGATCCATGTGGTTCAACCGCATTTCATTTTCAGTGAAGGGACGACTTCTCTGGTGCCTTCTTTAGAAATAAAGTATAAGGATTATACTTATATGTCCCAAATACCTTTTTAGGCCGTATTTTGATTTTGTATCGGCCTAAAAAGAATCTAGTAAATCAATACCTCCCATGAATTTGCTATACTTTCAATCAATACCCCCCATGAATTTGTTATTCTTTGATAGAACGATTAGACAAGCGACCGTTATTTTCCGTCCAAATTTCGCATCAAACCGTTCAACTGCTAGGTCTAGAGTTTTGCCACAGTAGATTGGAGTCAAATTAACGATATGAAAGTTATCCACGTTTGCATATTCAAGTGATTTTTCGTATGCTTTTTTCATCATAATATCTCGTCTAGAAGCTTTAAATTGAGAATTTGGATCCGACGAACTACTCCTAGTGAGTAAATTCCACGTTTACATAGGTGACAAGAGATGTATAGTAATTATTACATCAAACAAAAAATTTCTTTTATGGGGGAATTTCCTTTAGTAGTCCTATAACTGTGTAGGGACTTGATCCCAAATCAATTTCCTCAAAAAGTCTATTGATGCTGCTGTTCTCTAGGTCAGTATATATTTCGAAGTTGTAATTGTATCCAGATATACCAGCCAAAACATACAACTTTTTTTTTTGTTATTTATTCACTGACATACATATAGTGTCCTGTATTCAGTTCTTGCCTACTTTTGGCGTCCAATATCTTCGAATATTAGGGATTTGAACAATAGACATCACAATATATCCGTAAAAACTTTTTCAGATCTTGTTTGTCAATATCATTCATTTCTCTGCCTTTTTTTGGCGAGTGCATAAATTTCCATGAGATCTAATCATCCTGCGTCTATTATAACATTAACTTCTTTAAAATTACGTATTGATTAGCTTTCTTCTTGCTGTTTATATTCGTATTAATGTATGTATATCTAATTCAAAATTTTCTTCATCAAGATCATCTACGAATAAATATTCATCTTTGCTTTCATCCCGGTTTTCTATTATTCGTGCGCTATCATTATAAGTAAGCTCCCTACAAGTAAAATTTTAGGATTAAATGCATGGTCATGGGCGGCGTTTACTGTGGGTATGGTGGGTAGTTGTACCCACACGGAATTTTTCGAGTGGCTAATTACCCACTCGAAAAATAACCTACGAAAAAGAAATTAAATAAACTTAACTGGAAAAAAAATATTTTGGCAACACTTCTTCTAATTGTCAAATAGCATTCGATTAATATTGCAAATTCTCTTAAAAATCGATAGCAGTCATTGTTATATGGCTCATCCCTTAAAATAAGCAATACAATTTGACCTAAAACCGGTTTCTAAGCGTTTTTTTATTTATAACAATGGACAAGTTTGTCATAAGAAAAAAAAAAGAATAAATGCAGAGAGCGTGGATGATGCTGTAGCTAAACAACTTAGTTCTAACGCAGAAAGCGTGGATGATGCTGTTAGACAGCATATTGAAGGTGGACAATTAAGTTCTAATGCAGATAGCGTGGATAAGTGTTCTGAAAATGGTAAGTAATTTTATTGTTTAATATAGGTCAAAACTGAAAGGTGAATATTTTTCTAGCGAATTGTTTAAATGAGTTAAGCATCCGCCCACTCTACTCGGGAAAACTGACTCACCCTAATAAGATAGCTTGATTCACCACAGCTGATGACACCAACACAACTCACCATACTTATACACCCACTCATAAAAAAGGATGGACAAGGAGAAAGCAGATTCAATTCGATCTATACCAGCCGCGCAGCAACAATCGCTAAATACTTTCGCTTACACACTGCGCTGCGTCAACCTAGAAATCCGTCAGTTGCAACACCCATCCCGCGCGCAGCATCAACATTTGCTTATACGCTGCGGCGCGATAACACCTCACGCTACTCTCCTTTAAAAGTTCTGGTCACCCGCGATCCGCGTCAGCTTGATCGCCAGCACCGCCCCGTTTCCGGAACGTTGAGTGTCACCGCCTTACTCTTCGATTGATTTCTAATTAATTTGTGACATGTAAGTTTGGTTGCTTAAATAAAATTGTTTAAAAACAACCAAGTGTACTAAACGGATATCTTTATTTAATTTTATTTTTAATTTATGCAGTGGTGGATGCTCCACAATATACTGAGTACAAAAGTGTTCATGGTCCTTCGAGCCTCAAAGATAGGCACTATATATTAACAGCCACAAGACAAACCACAAACTAAAGCAAAACAGAAACCGGTTAAGTGACAAAAATAATAACTTATAAATAAACAAAAAAGTATATATACAACAAAAGACAAAAACAAAATAATAAAAAAGTAGAGTGGAGCAAAACAAAAAAATTTGGTGACTCGGCAAAAAACGAATATACAAGGTGCAGTGACACAACCAAAACAAACAAAAATAAAAACAAAAAAACCCAAACAGAACAAACAAAAAATACATAATAAGTGAGGTGACAAAATGTGAACAAAAACAAAGTACATTTGAAAAATTAAGACACCAAACATTTTAAGCAAACAAAAAAGCAACAAATCGGCCGCGAAATAGAAAATTAAAATATTATCTTGCGGGCGCGAGTCGCATCCAAAACGAAAATACGTATACAAACAAATAGACAAAAAAAGTGCAGTGGAGCAAACAAACGAAAAACAAAAAAAACCGGATAAAGTCCAGTGAACCGCCAAAAACTTCAATGCCAATATATACCTAAGAAACAATTTCAAAGGTTTAAACAAACAAAAACCCACACATCGGAAAAACAACAAAATACTTAAAATATAAATCGGGCGCGAAAAGCAAAAAAACTTAAACAATAAAGCAAACACAAAACAAACATACACAGGCAATCGAACGCGCGAAATCTAAAAGCGCCAAAAGAAATATACACAACAACAAAACAATCGGGCGCGAACAAAAAATACCTGCAAAATATTAAAAAAAAAAAAAACAAAAATAGAAGGTGTACCTGGAAGCGGCCACAAACCTCAAGGAGAAAAGAAACGGAGGAACAAAATTGGCGGGAGAGACATAAATACATATGTATACACATAAGGTCAAAATAATAAGCGCACTTTATATACACCCTGCAAAGCATAAGGAATACCAAGTGAGCGTATTATGTCCTGTATTTATTTAATATATGCACATAAGTATGTATGTATAGTATATGCCTAAAATTACAGTCGTAATTGTTATACCTGTAATTAAAATCCGCTTCAAAGGCCAAAAACAAAACAAAAAAAATTTACCAAAAACGGTAAAATATATCTAAATATTTACATATAAAATTATTGAAGCTCAAAAAACAAAAAAAAATTCCGGCAAACCCAATATATATATTTATATATTCACATACATATATCTATAAAGTATATCAGACAGTCGTTCTAATAGAAACATATGTACATATATACAAGAGAAAATATCTTCTTTCTATTCCGTTTTCGCGTTCTCTCTCTATCGCGAAATAATATAGCCATACGGCAATACAAATCTGCCTATTCTATACCCTACATACATTGGGTCAATTAATTATTACAAAATTATTAAAAAAGTAAGTTTTGATTGTGAAATTAAATAAACGACATACATACATAATATATTAAAATCTACCAAAAAAAAAAAAAAAAAAACGCAGCTTTGCATAAATAAATAATTGAACATATACATATTCGTATACACATATTTTCATATATAGTACAAAGTCCACATTGGCATCTATTCTGCAATACCACTTGTTCTTTGGCAAACAAAAACAAGCAGGATTGCACACAAAAAGCAAATTGATCTCTCTAACGAGCTCTCAATTGCTTAAGAATATAAGAAAAAGCATAATCATAAGCACACAAACAATTTGTGCATACTTATGTAAATAGCGCTTTGATCTCCACAGCGAGCTCTCAATTGTACAAAACATAAGTACCTTCATAAGCACATACATACACACATACAAGTCCAAGTATTAGGGTGTACCCGAATACTAACATAAGGACGTAAAAAGTGTTTATAAATTAAAAGTGCGGATATTTGCAAATTTAGAACTAAAATAAAATACATAGATATTATTATTTTGCAATAAACAGAAACGGTAATAAAAACACGAAATAACATACCTTTACCTAAAAAAGTTTCAATTCAATTTCCATATTCAAATCAGTATACCCTGGAAAAAGTTTAATTCATTTGAGAAATATTTTAATACCCAATATATCAAAAATGGTTAACAGCAACAATAATCAAAATATACCTGCAGGAGCTACACGCCCAAAACAGGTTGCTAAATTTATTGCACAAAGTGACAGTTTATTACGATACTGCACTAGATTTGCCTCTTTGCCGATTCATGAAAACTCTGAATCGTTATTAGAAATCAAAATTCAAAATCTTGAAAACTTTTGGACTCGACTCCAAGTGGCTCATGACGCCATTCTAGATTCTAACGATTCAGATACACACAATTTCAAATCCTCGGCTTACGCAATATACGAAAACTGCTTAGACCAGTACGAAGAAACAAAAGCCATGATCTTCGATCAATTAAAACTCATTAAAGCAATTGCACCTACTCCCCACAGTGGAGTAGAGCTGCCACAAATAGAAAGTCAAAAGGCAAGTTCCGGCATCCACCTCGAGTTGCCGCCATGTGACACAGAAACATTCTATGGAGGTTATGAAGAATGGCCGTCCTTCCGGGACATGTTTACAGCCGTTTACATCAACCATCCAGAACTATCAAAAGCACAAAAATTGTATCACCTCCGATACAAGACAAAAGGTCAAGCAGGCCTCCTAGTAAAACAGTTCGCTCTTAATGACGATAATTTCAATTTAGCTTGGGAAGCTCTAAAAGCTAGATATGAAAACGAAAGAATGTTGGTCGATAAGTAAGTAACGACACTATTAAACATGCCTAAAATCAAGAAAGAAACAAGTGAAGAATTTGTAACACTACAATCCACTGTTTCTAATTGTTTGTCGATTCTGTCGACACAAAATATTCCCACAGATAGCTGGGACCCAATTCTGGTAAACATATGCACCGCCGCATTACCAGAAAAGTCGTTACTTCTATGGGAGCAATCGCTCTCATCACGAAGAAAGTGCCCAACGTGGCAACAAATGAAAGATTTTCTCACCACCCAATATGAAATTGCGGAAAGGTTAGAAGAAAAAATACTCAGAACTAAGAACAAACACGACCAAAACGGAAGCTTAAATAGACCCCAAGCTAGAAGCAACAAAAATTTAATCAAAAGCTATTACAAAACGCAAACGTTCATATCAGAACAAAGAAAACAAACGTCATGCGAACTATGTAAAAGAGGGCATAGGCTTATATCTTGCGAAAAGTTTAAAGACTTAAAAGTTAACGAACGAAATAATTTTGTCAGGTCAAAAAGACTTTGCACAAATTGCCTCTCACATGCGCACACATATAAAAATTGCAAAAGCATATTCAATTGCATCTATTGCCACAAAAGGCATCATTCTATGTTGCACTTTAATAACTATCCCATCTCACCCTATAAAAGCGCTAATAAATCAAGAACCACGGGATTAATTGCAAACACAAATCCAGAAAACCAAAATTTTAAAAATAGCCAAGAGACACCATGTTGCTCAAAGGCACAAAAAGTTCAAACGCTGCACAGCGAAACACAAAGTGGACCAGTTTCAAAACTAGTTACCACCATACCAAAACAAGGTCATTATAATAACAAATGCCTTAATTCACAATTAAGGAAATTTCAAAAGTCAAGGAAAATTCTCCCTATAATAAACAAAACTCTCGAAGGTCAGTATTGTGAAGACTTCTCCAAAGCCACAACTACTCGACCAAATAATGGCCGGTACGTCGTACGACTACCACTAGAACCACAATTTTCCAATACCTCACATATTGGTAGGAAAAACAAAGTAAAATTTCGGTCTAACAATATTAAAAACTCAAATATATGTTACTTTTCGACCCCGCAGGATGGCTTTCGCCAATAATGGAAAAAACACAATACTGAATAAATCCTAGAGCGGTGGCGGGCTACTAAACGCCAAATTAGTGCATAAGCACTTAAACATAAAATAAAACAAAAGTGTCTCGAAAAGTAAAAACACAAAAAAATCGACACTTTTCATACAATATTGCCCCACAGAGGCCTAAATTGTAAAATAGAAAAAAAAACTAAAAAAAAAAAGCAGATAAGAGCGATATCCCCTACATAAGCGCTCCTCATAAGGGTAGTTGGTGAGAATCTGTTGTAAAGCATGAACATCCCACTTAAAAAATTTTAATTCTAATGAAGCCGTTCGCAATTACCGGCCACTCTCTCGCAAGATCCCTCTATTGTCACAGTTCGAACTCCAGGGCTAAGGAGTACCCATTCTGGCTATATCTGAGCCAGGCGTGGAGTTACTATCCTTCATAAGCCCAGAATAAATTAAATGCAAACAATTGCCGATCGTACAGAAAAGGCAAATAACAAATAATCCACTTAATAAAACGATAAAACAAAAAACCGCAAACACAAAAGGTTGTCAGTCAAATCAAATAAACCCGCAAATATAGTTGCTTCTCTTAAGCACCTACCCGCATATTAAAATGCACATTCAAATATATGTGGCATGTTTAAAACCAAAATCCGTTCTCTACACACACGGATAAATACGAATGTATTACAACTCCATCTGCTGTCAGAACGTGTTCCGCGCTTTGGCTACTCTACCAGCAGTACGCCGAAATACATAAATGCAACATACTTGTATATACGCAATACTAGGCAAAATATTCGCCTAGGGGGCCCAGGATGTTTAAATGAGTTAAGCATCCGCCCACTCTACTCGGGAAAACTGACTCACCCTAATAAGATAGCTTGATTCACCACAGCTGATGACACCAACACAACTCACCATACTTATACACCCACTCATAAAAAAGGATGGACAAGGAGAAAGCAGATTCAATTCGATCTATACCAGCCGCGCAGCAACAATCGCTAAATACTTTCGCTTACACACTGCGCTGCGTCAACCTAGAAATCCGTCAGTTGCAACACCCATCCCGCGCGCAGCATCAACATTTGCTTATACGCTGCGGCGCGATAACACCTCACGCTACTCTCCTTTAATCGTTCTGGTCACCCGCGATCCGCGTCAGCTTGATCGCCAGCACCGCCCCGTTTCCGGAACGTTGAGTGTCACCGCCTTACTCTTCGATTGATTTCTAATTAATTTGTGACATGTAAGTTTGGTTGCTTAAATAAAATTGTTTAAAAACAACCAAGTGTACTAAACGGATATCTTTATTTAATTTTATTTTTAATTTATGCAGTGGTGGATGCTCCACAATATACTGAGTACAAAAGTGTTCACGAATAGTAAAAAAATTGCTTCTCAACTTTAAATTTTGAGCGCTGGTAGCAAAAATTTCAATGGCTTCAGCTCAATAATAAAAACAAAGCAATTTGTAGCATATGCAGTGAGTCGTGCGAAAAAAAACTTACGATTAAATTTGATTCTCGTTCCAATCAATCCAAACATGCTTGGGTTGACGAAGGTTTCAACAATTGGAAGCACGCTGCTGAGAGAATAAAATCTCATTCACTAAGTGCATTACATATTGAGAGCGTTGAAAATTTAAGGAGTGTTTCAACCACAAATGTTGTACAGAAATTATCAACTGCACACCTGAAACAGATGATGGAGAATAGAACTGCGCTCCAGAAAATATTTAGTACCTTGTTAGTTCTGGCACAACAAGGTCTTCCTATAAGAGGACATAATGATGATAAAAAGTAAAATTTCTTGGCCATTCTAAATGCTCGAGCAGAAGACGTGCCAGAGCTAAAATCTTGGTTGAAAAGAGATGGCTTCAAATGGTTTCACCACGATATTCAAAACGAAATCTTAGACCTAATGGCCACTGCTACTTTGACCCCGATTATGGAAGAAATACGAAACGCAGAATTTTTCTCAATTTTATTAGATGAAACTGCAGATGTCGCAAGTGTTGAGCAAGTGTCCATTTGCCTAAGATATGTCACTGAAGATTTGAATGCCAGTGAATATTTTGTCGGTTTTTTTTCAACACCAGACACAAAGTCCCAAACTTTATTTAACCTAGTTAATGCAGTATTGGCGCAATATAAATTACCTCTTTCCAAACTCAGAGGTCAATGCTATGATGGTGCTTCAAATGTTAGTGGTAAGATTTCTGGGCTACAGAAACGCATTCGTGAGGAAGAGCCTCGGGCTTTGTTTGTTCACTGTAACGCACACAACCTCAACCTTGTTGTTCAAGATTCGCTACAAAAAATTAATATTGCTCGAAAATTTATTGGAATAATTAAAAATCTAATAAACTTTGTACGAGATTCTCCTAAACGCTTGGACCAATTTAAACAATTTCAGAATGAAACAGACCAAAAGAAAGACATTCTTTTGCCTTCTCTTGCAGCCTATTGTCCGACTAGGTACGTCAAAATAAATTTGTGTATGATTTTATTTTAATATATTTATTTTTTACTATTTTCTACATTACAGATGGGTGTTACGTGTAAAATCCCTGAAGGCTGTTAGAGCGAATTACGCTGTATTGCTAACATTTTTTCTTTGTCAATCTACAAATAAAGAAATAGACACTTCTGTGTCAGCCAAAGCGTTAGGGTTTTTTGAGTTCATGGCATCGTTCGAATGCTTTTTTATGTTAACAATGATAATCGAAATTTTTAATCGCATCGAAATATTGAACACCGAACTCCAAAAATCAAACCTTTCTGTTATTGACTCCTACAAAAAGTGAATGCTGTACGTGCAGTTTTGGAAGCTTCTGGTGAAACCAAGTTTGAAGAAGCTTGGAAAAAGAGTACGCAAGGCGCTGTCGAACTTGAACTTGATGACCCTATGCTTCCCCGTCAACGCAAAATAAGTAAACGGCTCGAGCAAGGCACATGCGAAGCCCATATATTTAAATCGCCTGAAGAATATTATAGGAAACAGTTCTTTGAAGTGTACGACCAGCTGATTGAGTCCCTCAGTTTACATTGTGCGCAACAGAAAATGTGGATGAAGTCCTTAAATTTTATGAAAAAGATTTTGACAAGGAACGACTTTTAAGCGACAGAGACATGTTTTGGCAATTGGTGAAACGGCAAAAAAGAAGTGTCAAAACGTTCCAAGAAATTTTAAATTTTTGCAAGGAGTTCGAATGGTGTCAGGGGCTTATACCTGATTTTATACGCTTTGTGCGAATGTTAATAACGATTCCGGGATCATCATGTTCGAACGAAAGGAGTTTCTCTGTCCTTCGAAGATTAAAATCTTATTTACGCTCAACCATGATCCAGGACAGGTTAAATAATGTGGCTATTTTGCACGTTTACGCAAATGAAGCATCAAAATTAGATTTAAATTGTTAATGGATAAGTTTATAGCAAAATCGCCGAGAAGAAAAACTGTTTTTGCAATAAATACATAATTTTTTTTGAATTTATTTTTTTTATTTATTCTACCCATCCGAAATTTACATGAACCGCCGCGCCTGTGCATGGTATTGCACATGTGCAATGATATATTATAACTCTTGCAAAAATAGTTCGTGTGAAGATCGCATTTGTTATTTGTGTAAGAAACTCTCCAAACTAATAGGAAATACTTATATTTTACTATACATTCTCAATAATTCACAAAAATAATGAAAAATTAGCACTGCATTATTAATATATCAGAAAGAAGTTTACTCTTTACTACGTATGAGTAGTAATTTTTGCGAAACTCTACCAAAGGAGAATAGTAATAAGATATAAATTTCATTTGGCGAAAAAATAACTGTAAAGGTGGGTTTCCAGCTCTCAAGAAAAGCAAAAACTTCATATAAAAAAACGCTTATGAAATGATCAAGAAGTTTTCTAATGTTAAATTTTCTTGTGGCAACATCCAGCTCTCAAGAAATTCAGTAAGTATATTTACTACTTTTATTTTATAAATTGTGGATAGGCAACACTGGTTTTGCGAAGAAGTTTCTATATATTTCTGACGCAAATTGAGTGGGAAGAAGAAGTAAGTTGGTGGTTTATTTGAATTTTGTATGTTATTTCGTTTATTCCTTAGAAATGGATGACTTAACACCTGTTGCAAAGCGGCAAAAGAGGATAAAAAATTTCACAGCGGGTGAAAAACAAGAACTAATTAAAGCAGTGGAAGAATGGCCCCGAATATGGGCCATAACAAACGTTATGCATTCAAATAAAAATGCTGTGGAACATAAGCAATTCCGTTGGCAAAACTGGTAAGTTTATATAAATTAAAGTTTCATTTTATGAATCTCTTAATTTCATTTTATTTGTTATGTTTATATAGTTAGTGAGTGCAAAGCTGGATGGATTAGCTTACGGGAGAGCTATCGCTATCACGCCAAAGTGGCCCGCAAGCATAAAAGTGGTAGCGCAGGTGGAGAAACCCTGGAGGAACCTTTTTTTTCAGACGCGATTGATTGGGAATTTGCTGAAGAAATGGCATTTTTACCAAATACATCACACAAAAGAACGTAAGTCTATTAAATATTATATATATTATTTTAAAATTTCATAAATTTTTGTTGTGCTTTCGCAGAACTTTCACAAGTCCAACGTTTGAAGATTTTGATTCATCTTCTCCGATCAATAGAGCGAATGAGGAGGTGTTAAGTGTTCCGCAATATGATTATGTTAGTGTATATAATATGCATGTAAATGGATGTATATAATGTGCATGTTTTATTTTTTGTTTGTGTATTTTGCAGAATCCAACACCCACCACAAGTAGTCGTACGTTTCGCGGAAGCCAAAATGACGAGGCATGGAATCGGTTCAACAACATTTTAAAGAAGCAAGAAGATTTGGTAGCAGCAAAGAACAACTCATCATATGCACAAGTTCTTGCTAGTTTTGAGTGGTTGTTGAATAAACTTCCACGGTCAGTTGGTGATGATATGTGTATGGAATTTTACAGTATGCTGTTACAGAAAGTTAATGAACTTAAATCAAACAAGTAAGGAAGGGCTAAGTTCGGGTGTCACCGAACATTTTATACTCTCGCATGATAAAGTGATAATCGAGATTTCATTATCCGTCATTTACATATTTTTTTATTTTGCTGTAAAATTAATTAGAATTAAATTCTGAGAGATTTACCGATATTTTCGGTGAAAAATTAGGTTAGGTTAGGTTAGGCACTGAGTTCTTCGTGTTCGATATCAGGGACCTTGAAAAGTTATAGTCCGATCACGACAATTTTTCCACAAGGGAAACCTCAGCTCAAATACCGTATTTGTGTAAAGTTTTATTCCTCTATCGTCATTGGTTCCTAATGTATATATTATACAGAGAAGGCATCAGATGGAATTTAAAATAGCGTTATATTGGAAGAGGGCGTGGTTGTGAACCGATTTCGCCCATATTTCATACATGTCATCAGGGTGTTAAGGAAATATTACATACTGAATTTCATTGAAATCGGTCGAGTAGTTCCTGAGATATGGTTTTTGGTCCATAAGTGGGCGACGCCACGCCTATTTTCAATTTTTTAAAATAGGCTCGGTGCAGCTTCTTTCTGCCATTTCTCCCGTAAAATTTTGTGTTTCTGACGTTTTTTGTTAGTCGGTTAACGCACTTTTAGTGATTTTCAACATAACCTTTGTATGGGAGGTGGGCGTGGTTATTATCCGATTTCTTCCATTTCTGAACTGTATATGGAAATACCTGAAGGAAACGACTCCATAGAGTTTGGTTGACATAGCTATAGTAGTTTTGGAGATATATACAAAAAACTTAGTAGGGGGCGGGGCCACGCCCACTTTTCCAAAAAAATTACGACCAAACATGCCCCTCCCTAATGTGATCCCTTGTGCCAAATTTCACTTTAATATCTTTATTTATGGCTTAGTTATGACACTTTATATGTTTTCGGTTTCCGCCATTTTGTGGGTGTGGCAGTGGGCCGATTTTGCCCATCTTCGAACTTAACCTTCTTATGGAGCCAAGAAATACATGTACCAAGTTTCATCATGATAGCTCAATTTTTACTCAAGTTACAGCTTGCACGGACGGACGGACGGACAGACGGACGGACAGACGGACGGACAGACAGACATCCGGATTTCAACTCTACTCATCACCCTGATCACTTTGGTATATAACCCTATATCTAACTCTTTTAGTTTTAGGACTTACAAACAACCGTTATGTGAACAAAACTATAATACTCTCTTTAGCAACTTTGTTGCGAGAGTATAAAAATTAAAATAAATATCTTTTTATACTCACTTACATATCTTCTGATTAGTTATGAAATAAATAAACTCGAAATTTGGAAACATCAAACTTCTTTTTATAAAAAACATATATACATGGTTTACATAAAATAAATACCAATTATTGTTTTTATAAATAAACATAAATATTTAAAAATTCAAAGAAATGTTGCATTATTTTGCCATGGAACAGATCCAGATGTAGAATTTACATAATCTTTTAAGACATTTCGTACATATTTTCCATAATCTGATGCTCTTCCCCGGTAGGTACCTAAATCATTTAAAGGGCCTTCTTGTTGTTGTATAGCCTCCCATTCTCCTGATTCCCAGAATCCATCGATGCCCTCGAATCCAGAGAAGATAGGGGGATTATAAGTTTGTCCACATTTATTGATGAGGAAGTAATGAAGCAGGCAGCATGCTGAAACAATCGATCGTGCCCGATCCGATTTTTTATACACATACACAATTACTCCTGCTCAAATTTCTATTCCGTTTTATTAGTTTTTCACTTGACCACCTGTAAAATAAATAATAATCATTAATCATGATATTTTTAAATAAATTAAATATACAAAATAGAAACTTACCAATTGCTTTGCTCTAATATCTTTTACGTTTGAATAACTCTTTGCTTTTTTATACACATACACAATTACTCCTGCTCAAATTTCTATTCCGTTTTATTAGTTTTTCACTTGACCACCTGTAAAATAAATAATAATCATTAATCATGATATTTTTAAATAAATTAAATATACAAAATAGAAACTTACCAATTGCTTTCCTCAAATATCTTTTACGTTTGATTAATTTTCACACTCTTCTTCTTTTACTTTTCAACATTCACGGTGCGATATGAAATGTCAAAATTTCTTGCTAACTACTATTTCACACAAAAGAAATAATATCAATAATTTCTTCAGCATTTACTTGAGAGCTGGAACCTAACCTTAAATAAAGAAACGATGTAGCTGCCAGATCAACGAGAAGTTAACATTGCATATATGCAATGCTATGCAACGAAGGGTTAGAAGAGTGAATATCGAAGTTGACAACACACGATCGTACTATATTCACCATTATTGTCTAATTCATATTCAAAGGGCATATTGCAGTTTGGTGTAATCAATAAAATACGTTTGCAAGTACATCACCAAAGGAAGCAACATGGCGCTTATTGGTCTTGAACGGTACGGTTGATACGTGAACTGCACTAAAATACTTTGTAGCGCTTTCCGACTGTTGTACGTCTCGCAGTTAATTTGGAGAATGGCCAAAGAGTGTATTTCAACCTAGGGAATACAGTACAGCCAATGGAAACACCGACAGCAACAAAATTAACATTTACGAGTTTTTGCTCAACTTTCGTCAGTGATTCGTTTGCGAGGACATTCGGATATACCTCGAGATTATGCATGGAATGCATCGTTGAAGAAATAATTACGGAGAAAGCAAGGCCAACCAGTAAATGGACATCCAGGTGTGTTATCAATTAATGCATTAAGATGAATTTACACAATCCACCCAAAAAACGACGATTGTTTCTACCTTCGGTTGCTGTTGATAAATGTACGCGGTTCAACTTCATATGAGTCATTGCGTACTGTGAATGACACGATGTGTGCAACTTTTTGAGAAGTAAGCCAGCAATTACAATTGCTGGAAAATTATAATCACTGGAATGAAAATGACGTTCGCACACTTTTCACGATAATCATTTCGACATATCAGCCTCCAAATCCGCGTCTATTATGGGATACGAACAAAAATTACATTGCCGAAGACATTTTACATCAAAAATTTTTATATGGATAAATTCCGGTTGATACTTCCGATGTTTTGACATCAATTCCATCTGCCGTTTATCGATTCACGAAAGATGAACTCATCACGAATGTTCATCTGAACATTGGCCAAATTATCTTAACTACGATTCCTTGAGTGCACGTGCAATGATAGCTGCCCAAAATACCCATGTCGATGACTTAAACTGGAAGATTCAAAGTCAAATTCCGGGAGAATTGCGCTCATACATATCGATCGATCGTCCTGACAATGAAGACGACGCCGTTAATTATCCAGTGAAGTTTTTAAATTCTTTGGAGGGGCTTTGTATGCCACCGCATCATTTGCGTCTCAAAGTTGGATCTGTCGTTATTATGCTACAAACGCCGAAACTGTGTAATGGAACCCGACTGATTGTGACGCAGCTATCGAATACAAGGGGGCAGAATGCTTGATTCTACGAATTTGTTTGAGTTCTCACGATTTGCCATTTCAGTTCAAACGGATTCCGTTTCCAGTAAAAATAGCATTTGAGGTGACAATCATCAGGACATAAGGATAGTCGCTAGAAGTGTATGGCATAAATTTTGAGCTGATATGTTTTTTACACGGCCAAAAATACGTGGCGTGCTCACGAGTTGGAAAACTATCTTCTCTGTACATTTACGCACCGGAACAGAAACCAAAACATGTTGTTTATCAAGAAACCAAAACATGTTGCGTTACATCTATGTATGTATAAAAATAAGTCCGTATATGTACGTCGCCGAACTAATCATAAACGTGTAGGGCGATTTCAACAAAACTTATACACCACGTAGGCAGTGACCCATATATGGTTTTTGTGAAGTTTGGTTGAAATCCGATAACGCATGTGTGTGCGGTGCGTATGTGAAGTGAGTGAGTTTTTGCCGCAGGTATCTTTTGTAACGTATACAGTATTCATTAGTATTGGATACAGTTTGGTCGTTTGTTTATTCGACAGCATTGCACGGAGTGATGCAAATATAAGTTATATATATTAAATAAATAAAAGTTGAAACAAAAATGTGATTTTTTTTTAAACTACTGTTTATTATGAACACTATTGCCACGCCCCTGGTGGTGATAGAGAAGAGGTTGAGGGCTTTTCTGAAAGCTCATTAATTCTATCTAACTGGTGCAATGTACTGGGTTCACCTACGTTAGCCAGTTTAGGCGCAAGAGCGTTTACAAGGTTGAAACAAAAATGTGATTTTTTTTTAATTTACTGTTTATTATGAACACTATTGCCACGCCCCTGGTGGTGATAGAGAAGAGGTTGAGGGCTTTTCTGAAAGCTCATTAAACTATCTAACTGGTGCATCGTATTGGGTTCACCTACGTCGACCAATTTAGGCGCTAGAGCGTTTAAAAAGTTGAAACAAAAATGTGATTCTTGTGTAAACTACTGTTTATTATGATCACTATTGCCACGCCCCTGGTGGTGATAGAGAAGAGGTTGAGGGCTTTTCTGGAAGCTCATTAAACTATCTAACTGGTGCATTGTATTGGGTCCACCTATGTCAGCTAATTTAGGCGCTAGAGCGTTTAAAAAGTTGAAACAAAAATGTGATTTTTGTGTAAACTACTTTTTATTATGAACACTATTGCCACGCCCCTGGTAGTGATAGAGAAGAGGTTGAGGGCTTTTCTGGAAGCTCATTAAACTATCTAACTGGTGCAATGTATTGGGTTCACCTACGTTAGCCAGTTTAGGCGCTAGAGCGTTTACAAGGTTGAAACAAAAATGTGATTTTTTTTTAACTACTTTTTATTATGAACACTATTGCCACGCCCCTGGTGGTGATAGAGAAAAGGTTGAGGGCTTTTCTGAAAGCTCATTAAACTATCTAACTGGTGCAATGTATTGGGTTCACCTACGTCGACCAATTTAGGCGCTAGAGCGTTTAAAAAGATGAAACAAAACTGTGATTTTTTTTTAAACTACTGTTTATTATGAACACTATTGCCACGCCCCTGGTGGTGATAGAGAAGAGGTTGAGGGCTTTTTTGAAAGCTCATTAAACTATCTAACTGGTGCAATGTATTGGGTTCACCTACGTTAGCCAGTTTAGGCGCTAGAGCGTTTACAAGGTTGAAACAAAAATGTGACTTTTTTGTAAACTACTGTTTATTATGAACACTATTGCCACGCCCCTGGTGGTGATAGAGAAGAGGTTGAGGGCTTTTCTGAAAGCTCATTAAACTATCTAACTGGTGCATTGTATTGGGTTCACCTACGTTAGCCAGTTTAGGCGCTAGAGCGTTTACAAGGTTGAAACAAAAATGTGATTTTTTTTTAATTTACTGTTTATTATGAACACTATTGCCACGCCCCTGGTGGTGATAGAGAAGAGGTTGAGGGCTTTTTTGAAAGCTCATTAAACTATCTAACTGGTGCAATGTATTGGGTCCACCTACGTCGACCAATTTAGGCGCTAGAGCGTTTAAAAAGATGAAACAAAACTGTGATTTTTTTTTAAACTACTGTTTATTATGAACACTATTGCCACGCCCCTGGTGGTGATAGAGAAAAGGTTGAGGGCTTTTCTGAAAGCTCATTAAACTATCTAACTGGTGCATTGTATTGGGTTCACCTACGTTAGCCAGTTTAGGCGCTAGAGCGTTTACAAGGTTGAAACAAAAATGTGATTTTTTTTTAATTTACTGTTTATTATGAACACTATTGCCACGCCCCTGGTGGTGATAGAGAAGAGGTTGAGGGCTTTTCTGGAAGCTCATTAAACTATCTAACTGATGCAATGTATTGAGTTCACCTACGTCAGCTAATTTAGGCGCTAGAGCGTTTAAAAAGTTGAAACAAAAATGTGATTTTTTTGTAAACTACTGTTTATTATGAACACTATTGCCACGCCCCTGGTGGTGATAGAGAAGAGGTTGAGGGCTTTTCTGGAAGCTCATTAAACTATCTAACTGGTGCAATGTATTGGGTTCACCTACGTTAGCCAGTTTAGGCGCTAGAGCGTTTACAAGGTTGAAACAAAAATGTGATTTTGGTGAGTATTTTGATAAAAATTAAAAAAAAAAACAATGATTAATGAGATAAAAATTGATTGTTTTGCTAAACAAGTGTTCTGATTGTTACAAGTGCATCATATGATTTTGTGACATAATCTCAAATTTGATATTTTGTGAAAAAAATTCAATAATTTAGTGATTTTTTTTCGTTTAATGTGCGATCAATGAGCTAAAAATTACTTGGATTTTTTGGCTAATTTTTAATTGAATTTTGTCACATTTTCAGCAGATTTTCGTGTCTTTTCGCCACTTTTCGGTGCTTTTCGAGTGCAGACGATCTCGAACGTTTCATTTTCGCTTCCGAACGGTAATAAAAAATTATTTCGATCTTTTAGCCAATTTTTAATTGAATTTTGACACATTTTTAGCACATTTTTGACAATTTTCGTGACTTTTTGGTGCTTTTCGAGTCCAGAATTTGCTGGATTTCATCAATTTATTACTGAAGTTCTTTATTATCTTTAGTTTAGTTTCTTCTAAAAATGCCACGAAGAGCAAGAGCTGACATTGGACGTCGGTCGCGTAGAACGCAAAATAGATCAAACGAAAGGGAAAATCAATCGCAAGAACAGCGAGAACAAGAGATTGCAAATACAAAGGAACGTGTTGCAAGATCACGTTCAGATCGTAGGCCGACAAGTATTAATCAAAATGTTCAAAGGCGTGCCGCACAAATCTACGTTAATGTTGCTTTAAATGGTGCTGGATTTAGATATAATCACGCAATTGATTACAGTTTGCATAAGTTTGTGGTGATTGGTGGAATGAACAAAGTCTGCCAACATTGTAATGCATTGAAATTTCACCTGGACACCTGGAATGTGTTGTGCCAGTGGGAAAGTAAGATTACCCGAATTACAATACCCACCAGAACCATTGGCAACATTAATTTCAGGAACAACGCCGCAATCGAAACATTTTTTGGATAATATCCAAATGTATATTTCTTGCTTTAAAATGACTCCCTTTGAAGCGACGAATGTAATACGCAATAATTTCATCCCGACATTTAAGGTTATTTCGGCTCTGGGAATTTTGAATGAAGCATACAGCGACATTTCAGAACATTTTACAAGCTCTAATCAATCATATTTTGCCTCACAATTTCAGATACAAAGACAAATTTATCATAGGATTGGTTCATTATTGCCATTTCCAGATGCAAACCACCAGTTCTTGCAAATCTACTTCCTTGGCAATAATGAAAATGAAGTAGATGCCCGTTGTTCAATATTCACAAGTGCCAAAAGAATAATAATACGTGAATTGCAAGCATTGTTTCATGAACATAATGATTTGATTAATCCTTTTCGGACAGCACTTGATCAGATGTCATCTGATGATCATAAAATCGTGCTTCGTGCTGATAGAAGACCAATCGGAGAACACGAACAAAGATTTAATGCACCTATAAATAATGAAGTTGCTGTGGTGATTGTCGGTTTCAATCACGTGACATTGTATTGCGTGTTTGTGAAACACATCGCTCTTACGATGCCCTACAGAACCCAATTTTGTTTTGTCGGGGTGAAGATGGATACTCTATTAATTTAAAAATGGCAGATCCCGCAAACTCACGTGAGTGTTTGTTGTGTTTAATGTACTCTTCCAATTTTGTTTAACAAGAATTAGTATGAAATGATTTAAATTTCCATTTGTTTTTTTTTTCTCTTCAGAACGTGAAGTCAATTGAAATGTCGGAGACTCTTTCATCAATATGTCGAAGACATGTATGCACAGATAGAAACAGAGCGTTTGAACTTTATTCGATTCAATCAACGGAAGTTGCGATCAGAAGAGTATATCTGTACATCTCCGCGATGCAATCAATAATGATGGAAATGTTGACAATTTACCAGCAAGTTACACAGGCAGTCCAAGGCACATATGTACATGAATATACACAAGATGCTATTTACTATGTTCGTTTGTATGGTCGACCAGATTTGTTTATTACATTTACATGTAATCCACAATGGGACGAAATCAAGCAATATTTATATGAAGGGCAATCTTCTACAGACCGTCACGACATAACTGCATGAGTATTTAGACAGAAGCTGAAATCATTGATGGATTTTATTGTTAAACATCAAGTTTTCGATGTTGGATGTATTCGGTGGAATGGAAAAAGAGAGGATTACCACATGCCCATATTTTGGTATGGTTAGTCAACAAAATAACAAGCGATCAGATAGATGACATCATCTCAGCAGAAATTCCTGATCAGGAAATCGATCCAGGTTAATTTGATGTTGTTACAAAAAGTATGATTCATGGACCATGTGGTGTTCTAAATTTTAATTCGCCATGTATGAAAGATGGGAAATTCATAAAGCGGTATCCCAGAGATTTGATTTCCGAGACAATTAATGGAAATGATGGTTACCCATTGTATCGCCGACGCTTAACAGATGATAATGGCAAATCAATCAATCTACGAGTCAATAATCAAGATATTACAGTTGATAATAGGTGGGTTGTCCCCTATTCACCAATACTATCAAAAGCATTCAAAGCTCATATCAATGTAGAATATTGCAATTCTGTTAAATCGATTAAATATATCTGCAAGTTTGTAAATAAAGGCAGCGACATGGCTGTGTTTGGTGTTGCAGAGAACCGAAATGATGAAATAACACAATATCAAATATGAAGGTATATCAGTAGCAATGAGGCAGTTTGGAGAATATTATCGTTCCCTATTCATGATCGAAATACGTATATCGTTTTTCGAATTGTGTCAAAATGATCAATTTACTAAAACATTGCTTTATTCACAAGTACCAAAATATTACACTTGGAATGCATCTGGAAAGAAATGGAACAGACGTAAGCAAGGAAGACCAGTTCAAGGTTATGCTGGCATTTTTGAAAGTGATGCCGTTGGACGTCTCTACACAGTGCATCCCAGTCATGCTGAATGTTTTTATTTGCGTCTATTATTGATTCATGTTTTTGGGCCCGTGTAAAAAACATAGCAGCTCAAAATTTATGCCATACACTTCTAGCGACTATCCTTTTGTCCTGATGATTGTCACCTCAAATGCTATTTTTACTGGAAACGGAATCCGTTTGAACTGAAATGGTAAATCGTGAGAACTCAAACAAATTCGTAGGATCAAGCATTCTGCCCCCCTGTATTCGATAGCTGCGTCACAATCAGTCCGGTTCCATTACACAGTTTCGGCGTTTGTAGCATAATAACGACATATCCAACTTTGATACGCAAATGATGCGGTGGCATACAAAGCCCCCCCAAAGAATTTAAAAACTTCACTGGATAATTAACGGCGTCGTCTTCATTGTCAGGACGATCGATCGATATGTATGAGCGCAATTCTACTGGAATTTGACTTTGAATCTTCCAGTTTAAGTCATCGACATGGGTATTTTGGGCAGCTATCATTGCACGTGCACTCAAGGAATCGTAGTTAAGATAATTTGGCCAATGTTCAGATAAACATTCGTGATGAGTTCATCTTTCGTGAATCGATAAACGGCAGATGGAATTGATATCAAAACACCGGAAGTATCAACCGGAATTTATCCATATTAAATTTTTAGATGTAAAATGTCTTCGGCAATGTCATTTTTGTTCGTATCCCAAAATAGATGCGGACTTGGAGGCTGATATGTCGAAATGATTATCGTGAAACGTGTGCGAACGTCATTTTCATTACAGTGATTATCATTTTCCAGCAATTGTAATTGTTGGCTTGCTTCTCAAAAAGTTGCACACACCGTGTCATTCACAGTATACAATGACTCATATGAAGTTGAACCGCGTACATTTATCAATAGCAACCGAAGGTAGAAACAATCGTCGTTTTTTGGGTGGATTGTGTAAATTCATCTTAATGCATTAATTGATAACACACCTGGATGTCCATTTACTGGTTGGCCTTGCTTTCTGCGTAATTATTTCTTCAACGATGCATTCCATGCATAATATCGAGGTATATCCGAATGTCCTCGCAAACGGATCACTGACGAAACTTGAGCAAAAACTCGTAAATGTTAATTTTGTTGCTGTCGGTGTTTCCATTGGCTTTACTGTATTCCCTATGTTGAAATACACTCTTTGGCCATTCTCCAAATTAACTGCGAGACGTACAACAGTCGGAAAGCGCTACAAAGTATTTTAGTGCAGTTCACGTATCAACCGTACCGTTCAAGACCAATAAGCGCCATGTTGCTTCCTTTGGTGATGTACTTACAAACGTATTTTATTGATTACACCAAACTGCAATATGCCCTTTGAATATGAATTAGACAATAATGGTGAATATAGTACGATCGTGTGTTGTCCACTTCGATATTCACTCTTCTAAATTGAATGCTGAATGTTCTGCCATTGTCGTCTGGTGAGCAACGCCGATAAAGTACAGTACAGCCATCATTTCTTGTTTGTGTTTCCGAAAAAAAGCACGTGAATAGTGTTTGGTGGATTTATTGTCAGACATACAAATCGAAGTGGGATTGTGGTATCCGCTTGGCCCATGAACCATAATGGTTTTCATCACTTCGTATAATACTGGATCTTTCTTTGCATCAGGAATTTCAGCAGAAATGGTTTCATCAATTTGATCTGGTGTAACCACCATCCAAAAAGGAACATGTGCGTGCCTATCTTTTGCCACTCAACAGAGTACATCTAGTATCTAATCGCAACGTATATACGTTGCTTCTAGATAAAGTCCAGCGAAGCTGTTGCTTGAAAAGTCTTGATGTGACATCGTGACGATCCCTTGCTGATTGACCGTGATCCATAATACCGCACGTATGTCATCGCATCTTGGGAGTGCTGGTTTTTTTTTATTTCTAAACCTTCCCCGATCCACACAGAACGTTCTCTGAAAATTTCATCAAGATTGGTTCAGTCATTCCCTTAGCGTTACTAATAAACAAACAATCATTCGTTTGTATGGGAAAAAGAAAAGGGCTGTTTTTAGGGGTTTTCCGGCATTTATTCGAGGTTCGTAAAAACCATCCTTGAGCCTCAACGAAAATTTTAAAAAAAGAATTGGCAAAATTTGTCCAGGCGTTTTTGAGTTATGCGCTTACCAACACATTTTGCGATTCATTTTTATATATAAGATGAAATGTATATTTTTCAATCTTTCTGAGAGATTTTCTTAATATTTTTTTCCATAGGAACCTTGTACAGAGTATTAGAAAACTCCAAAAAAAAAAATCAGTCAAATCGGTTCAGCCCTTTACGCGTGATGCCGTGACAACGCATGCGTTGTCCTGCGTGAAATTGTGTGTTTTGAAATGAAAAAAAAGTTGAATTTTCGTTGTGTTAAAAATCATTTATTTTCGATTTTTCTAAATTTTTTTCAATGTAACGCAGTTTGATAAGCAACATTTTTTGGTTTCTATTCCGGTGCGTAAATGTACAGAGAAGATGGTTTTTCAACTCGGGAAAACGCCACGTACATATGTATAATTGGCGCGCACCCATGCAATCGTAGTTACGATAATTTGGCCAATTTGGCCTAAACATTCGTGATGAGTTCATATTTCGTTGAAGTGAATTAACAAAAGGGAGGTGGAATTGATATCAAACCACTGGAACCGAAATTTGCCTATTTCCAATCCTTAACGAATACGATGTAAAATGTCTTCGCCAATATACTTTTGTTCGTGTTCCATAATTGACGCGGATTTGAAGGCTGATATGTCGAAATGAACATCCTGGGAGTCTCATGTAGTTTATGTATCTTGGGCTGCCATACGTTGATGGCAAAAAGAACGCCGACCGATATTAGCGCGATGTCTTCGTTGCTTCGTAACAAATTTCAATCTGTAATTGATCACTTCATTTGAAACACACATAAAGTTTTCACTGAATAATTTTCAATAATTTTTCTTTTAAAAAGCCAGAATAAAAAAGCAAGCGACCGAAATTGAACGATTCAAATAATTTACTAATCAAAATATTGAAAAACAAAACAAAAAAGAATTGTATGAAAAGTCAGTTTTTGGAAATTTCCAATTTTTCGACTTTTCCTTATGAAAATTATATGGTTTTTTTTATATCTAACCCTTTCCAGATCCACAGCGAACAACTTCTGATTTCATGAAGATTGGTTCCGCCGTTCTCGAGCGTTAGCGTTACTAACAAACAAACAATAATTTTTACTTACATTTGTACATATGTATGTAAATATGTATATACAAAAAAAAAGGTGCGTGGAGTCCATACGCGCGGATGAAGTTATACTTCTTAGTGATATTCAGAAATGCATATCATTTTGTATGAAAGAAAACTAAAAAACTTAAATTCACATTTTATAAATTTATTATGCACATAAAATGAAGAATAAAGCAAATTCTAAATGAAGGAATTTTGACTCAGAAAGTAGTTCCGCCTCTTCGTTGCGGAAGAGAATATGCAGCGTAATCATCTCTCTTTTGTTCTTCGCCAATTTGGCTGCCGGATTGACTTGTGAAGATCAATTTTCTGTTGGTGACATATTCATATGTGTACGCATATGTATGTTTGTATGCTTGTGATTTATTTGTTCGGCAATGTATGCAAATATATGTACATATAAGTATATATGAATGTATGAACATGCAAGTCAATGCGCGCACATGCGTATACATACACTCATATGAGCCCGATGAAGGGAGTGTCCAAAGTTTGCTGGTGTTTGTACCAGTAATGGGGACGGCGTCTTTCTTGGGCCGACCGGTCGTAGTATCGAGTTTTTAAGCCCACGGATCGATTCGGTGCAGGGCCACATCGGTTGACTCAGGACCGTTACGGGGACATCGCTCTGTCTGGCGGCCAATAGAGTAACCTGTTTCAGTCAATTGTCTGGGGGTGTGGGCTGTACCACTGCGATATCGCTTTAATCGACCGCTTGGGTGGGCGGTGCTACTGATCCGGTCGGCACTGGAGGCGCATCCTCCGGCGCGTACATACACCGAACTTCGGGCGCTCTAGCTATGCTCTAAGCTACCGGGGGGGTCGGCAGGTCGCGGATAGCCGAACGGCCTGTAGTAGCAGGTTAGTTGCGAAATAAGTCAAAACGAATAAGCAATCCCCGACGATGAGCGGCAGGAGTGAAGGATGCGGCTTAAAAGCTAGCAGATCCGCTGAAGCTCCTGTGACTGTGGCGAATGGACACCGCCACATAGAAATATGTGTCCCGTCATCATGTTTGGACATGATGAAAGGAAAGCAAAATCCAGGCGCGACGGACCCATAATGGGCGGCTTCCTGGTCAGCGTCTGTTCACCATGTTAGGTGCGGCTGATATTACAACTTGACCGGTACACAGCGCGGCGCACTGGGAGTCCTTGGTCATCTTAACAGCGATGTTTTCCGCTGGTAGGATGAAAAAGGTGATGTGAGCTTGCTCTGCCGAGGTGTTAGCCGCGTGGTGTATCAGTAAACAGCCACTTCGGTCCCTGGTCAGAGAATGTGCATTGGGCGCAGGGGTAGTAGCCTGCGTTGCCCCGGGCGAGCGCCGATCCGTCCGTGTTTTCCGGGACTGGTAAAGCGAAGGACAGGTCTCAGGGAACTGGGGTAGGAGCATGGCTTCCGAGGGTACACCCGTTCCTGTCTATTTTCGGCCCGCCCCCCTACACACGATGCGCTGTAAAAAAACAAACGAATGGAGAATTTTTTAAACAAAGATAACAAAAACAAAAGCAGCAGTGTACAAGACTGCTTCACGAGCAGCGGCACTCAAAGCCCTGCCAGTAAGATAACAGAACCGGAACAATCCAGGAGAACGCCGAATAGTTTTTGCGTCGAAGCTGATCCCTTTAGACGCGCACCAAGACTGATGCGATCACCGAAACAGGGGCTCACCGTAGAAAGGCCTGAAAGAGCGAGATCGTCGCCACCGGCGCTGCAAGACAGCACGCTTCGAGAGGAACTAACACAACCAGGAGGGGACATTATGGCTGAATTGGGAGATATGATTAAGAGGCTAACGGAAGCAATGAAAGCGCCTCAACGATCGATCAATAATCAGATCCGGGATCTGCTAACATCGGTCACAAAGCTCCACGAACGCGCCCAAATGGAGTATAACAAAGTTAAGGCAACCAGGCGGAATGCTCCTCTGAGACACACAGGAGTAGATTCAACTCCAAAAAGGCCCCACGAGGATGAGCAGCAGACACGAAAGACCCCGCCAAAAAAGAAAGCTAGCCAAGAGTAAGTCCAAAAGAGGACCACTGCGTGGAAGAGGAATGAAGGAAGCATTCCTACAAAAGAACGGAAGGCAGAGGAACAGGGAAATGAATGGACGCAGGTGAAACCAAAAACACTAAACAAGAACAAGAAGACGGTTTCTGCTCCTCGTCCGAGGCCCGATGCAATTATCATTGCGCACACTGGAAACATGTCGTACAGCGATATGCTTAGAGCCGTCAAGAAGGAAGTTGCTCTGAAAGAGCTTGGAGAAAACGTTTCGCGGATCCGTAAGACGGTAAAAGGCGAAATACTTCTAGAAATGAAGAAGGCCCAGATGAACACGGGAGCATATGAAAAGGAGATATGCAAGGTTCTGGGCGACCAGGCGAAAACAAGAGCCCTAACCCACGAAGTATCAGTGGAAATTCGAGACTTGGACGAAATAACCACCAAAGAAGACATAGCAGTGGCTATACGTTCACAAATCAAAGAGCTAAATTCCTTCGACGAAAGTGCGGTCAAATCCATGAGACAAGCGTACGCGGGCACGCAGACTGCAATCATCAGCCTTCCCGCCGCGGACTCAAAACGGCTGCTTGACGCCCATAAGATCAAGATTGGATGGGTGGTCTGCAGAATAAGGGAAAAGCCGAATCTCAGAAAGTGTTTCAGGTGCCTGGAATACGGTCATCTGGCGAGGGCATGTACGAGTGAGGATGATCGAAGCAAATGTTGCGCTAAGTGTGGTGAAAAGGGGCATTTCGCAAAGGAGTGTGATAAAAGCCCGTCGTGTGCAGCATGCAAAAGCAGTGGGATAAAGGAGACAGGTCACCGCATAGGAAGTTGGAAGTGTCCTCTGTATCAAGCGGCGTGCAGAAAGATAAAATGAAAGTTGTCCAAATCAACTTAAATCATTGTGAAGCTGCTCAAGAGCTGCTGAAGCAAACAATCTTCGAGCAAAAGGTAGAGGTGTCGATAGTGTGTGAGCAATATAAAAACATAAACGCTGGCACGTGGATCTCCGACAAAGAAAACAAAGCTGCCATATGGGCCTGTGGGGGCAACGCCTTCCAAGATAAGCCGCTCCTTGGAAGATCTTAGTACACACGACCGAAAATAGGTGGCATTTATTTCTACAGCTTCTATATTCCCCCGAGTGTGTTGCAAGGAGACTACGAAAGAATACTCGATGAACTAATCCGAGACGCCCTCACTACCACGCCAAACGTGATAGCAGGCGATTTCAACGCATGGGCTATTGAATGGGGTAGTAGCTACACAAACAGACGAGGTAATGCTCTACTCAAAGCGTTTTCTGTGTTAGACGCCGTGCTGCTCAATACCGGAGGTAGAAATACTTTTGAAAAGAATGGTCGGGGATCGATAATAGATATCACATTCGCCAGCAGCACGCTAGTTCGATCTGCAAATTGGAAAGTGTGCGACTTTTACACACATAGCGATCACATGGCCATCTTGCTGGAAATCCGCAAACAAACACAAACGCGATCCAGCGTAAAAAAATTGCAGAAAAAAGGATGGAAGGTTGAAACATTCGATGAAGAATTTTTCAAACTTATGTTGGATGGGAACCTAGACGATCAACGTTGACCGACAGGCTGAAAAACTGGTGAAGCACATAAGTAAAGCTTGTGATGCTGCTATGTGCAGGAAAAGGCACAACATAACCCAAAGACCGGCATACTGGTGGAACGAGGAGATCAGCACATTGAGAAGCGAATGCCATAAGGCTAGACGCCTCTGCCAAAGAAGCCAAGGTACGCCACATCATACAAGATTGCGAGAAAGTTTCAAAGGAAAACGTAAAGAACTCAAGAAGGCGATCAAAAGAAGTAAGGCCTCGAGTTTTAAAGAACTATGTGAGAAGGTGGACGAGAATCCGTGGGGTGACGCGTATAAAATAGTGATGGCGAAAATCAGAGTGGGTAAAAGTCAAGCACCAACCTGTCCGACCCTCCTAGAAAAGGTGGTGAAAACGCTTTTTCCAACGCAAGAACCAGAGACGAATAGAACGATACCAACCATGATGGAATCGCAAATTGTAGACGAGAAGGAGGTAATGGAAGTGGCGGAAAGATTTGGCAATGCAAAGGTTTCAGGACTTGATGGCATCCCGAACAAGGCTCTGAAAATTGCCATCAGGCATAGCACGAGGGCATTCGCCGAACTCTACACACGATGTCTGAATGAAGGAGTTTTCCCGAAAGTATGGAAGAAACAGCGGTTGGTTCTTCTTCAAAAGCCAAACAAACCGGCGGGAGAGCCGAGTGCGTATCGTCCACTTTGCATGATCGACACTATGGCCAAAATACTGGAAAGACTAATCTGCACACGTCTAGAACGCCACCTAGAAGAAGAATCTCCTGGGTTATCTGAAAACCAATTTGGATTCAGAAGGCAGCGGTCCACTTTAGACGCAGTTGGAAAAGTGACGGACATTGCAGCCAAAGCCATAGAGGGCACCAGATGGATGTATGGAGATAAAAAATATTGCGCAGTTGTTACGCTGGATGTGAAAAACGCTTTCAACTCGGCGTACTGGCCACATATACTGAGAACATTAGAGGCAAGAAACACCCCGGGGTATCTTCTGAGGACAATTAGCAGTACAACAAGGCTCCGTACTAGGTCCACTACTTTGGAATGTGCTGTACGACGGGGTGCTACGATTACCGCTGCCAAAAGAAGCACAGATAATTGGCTATGCGGACGACATTGCCATAACGGTTGTAGCTAAAGAGCTCTTGCAGATACAGAACATTTGCAATGAGACCGTGGCAAAAATTAAAGACTGGCTTACGAGTACCAAGCTGCATCTTGCAGGTGAAAAAACAGAGGCAGTGCTCATCACGAGCAGGAAAAAGCTTGAAACGGTCACTCTGAATATAGATGGATATAACGTTGTAACGCAAAACTCACTGAGGTACCTGGGAGTTATGATCGATACGAGGCTCAATTTCAAGGCGCACATTGGAAAGGCCTGTGGTAAGGCGGCTAAAGTGACTGCAGTCCTGTCGAGAATTATGGCAAATATTGATGGCCCAAGTCAAAGTAGGAGAGCTCTGCTGGCTAAAGTTAGCCAATCAATGCTTATGTACGCAGCTCCGATATGGGGGACAGCCCTTCGTCAAAAGACCTGTGTCAATATGGCCAAATCTGTGTCCAGGTTATGCGCCCTTAGAGTTGCCTGTGCGTTTAGAACGGTGTCGCACGAGGCGAGTGCTATCATATCTGGTCTTATGCCACCGGATATAATGGCCTCAGAGTTAAGTAGAGTCTACCGTAAAACTAAAGCCATGCATAGGCGCCTAACGGCCGACGAGCGCAAAAATGAGAGGAAGACAAGTCTCGAGGAGTGGCAAAAGCAATGGGATGCTGCAGACAAAGGAAGATGGACATATAGACTTATTAAGAATGTACCGGCCTGGATTGACAGACAACACGGGGAGACAGATTTCTACTTAACGCAGTTCTTATCGGGCCATGGCTGTTTCAGGGAATACCTACACAGATTTGGCCATGATGACGAAACACACTGTTCTTTCTGTGGAAATGCCGCAGAAAACGCAGAGCAGATATTTTTCTCCTGCACGAGGTATGCAGTGGAGAGAGAGGCCGTAGAAAAATTAACAAATGAAAGGATGACGCCCGACAACATAGTTAGTCACATGCTGCGATCACAGCTGGTGTGGGTTAAAATGAAAGAGTGGACTGCAATAGCGCTCCGAGAACTCAGAACGAAAGAAAGGCAGCGCAGAAGCATAAGACCGCATGAATAACCCTGGAGGTATGTCGTGAAGAGGCAGTTATCGCCCAGCTTGGTCCTGCGAAGTAGTACCTAACGGCGGTCCCGCAGGTCCGAACACAAGCTACAGCAGCCGGAGTTAAGGGTTTAGTACGTAGGCATACTGTTTCGCAAGTCCAGCATAGTGATTTAACACTGTCTGGGCGTGGTCCCGAAAGAGGTGTACTCTAGCGAGCAATATGAATCGTGCATACTACCAGCCTCACCCTGGCAGTATCTTTAGAAGATTCCCCCTCCGACAACAAAAAAAAAAAAAAAACAAAAACACTCATATGAGCATGTGCAGATACACAAGATAGGATAGAAGATGTATGCCTTTTAACATCGTATACTATACAAATAAATTTTTTCTTACTAATAGAAATTAAAATAAAGAAAAATATTTATTTTTATAGTATACGATGTTAAAAGCAAAAAATTAAAAATTTATTCTGTCGGGATTCGAACCTGTGGCACTCGTAGCATCTTGACTTTCCAAGCGCTTACCACCAACACCACCATTGACACTTAGGTCGCGCTGACTTAAGTATGATTTGGTTATGCATGTAAGAAACATACGATGGTTCTAATAATTTTGTTTAAGTATAGAAATATGCTTTTGTAAAACATTTGCTTTCGCAAACATACAGACAAATGTGCAAACGACATAATATATGTATGTATAATTGTTTCGCATTTTGCTTCTGAATATCACCAAGAAGTATAACTTCTTCCGCGCGTAGGGACTCCACACGCACCTTTTTTTCATTAAAATCACCACTCAGAAGTCGTTTTATCCCTTGTAAGCGAGCGATTTTCGAAGAAACATTTCTAATATGCCAAAAGACAAAATTAGAAATGAATTTCTTAAATTTCACGCTCCCAGATAAAACGATAACCTCGTTCTCGTGGGTCGATTTCAAAAACCACAGAAATGATTCTGTGTGATTCTGAAAGACCAACGCAGAGTATTTCAAACAAAAGTCACACAAAATAGTTGAGAATTCGCAGAAATGAAAGACAAACGAAAGAAAAAGCAGTATAACTTCAATAATGCACAAGCATACAAACATATATATGCGCACACATGTCAATAGTCACCTCGTCATCGCGTAGAATATGAAGAGACAGAAACATATGTATTTACGGCAGCGTTGTCCACTGCCTATGCGCACAAAAGCGCACGGACAGTACCAGACACCTCACACCAACATGTCGCGACAAGTGTCTGTGAAAACACGATTGTGCTACTGTATTCAAACTAAAAATAAATTCTGTTGAGATTCGATCGTATGTTTCTTGCATGCATAACCAAATCATACTTAAGTCAGCGCAACCTAAGTGTCAATGGTGGTGTTGGTGGTAAGCGCTTGGAAAGTCAAGATGCTAACACAGGTCACAGGTTCGAATCTCAACAGAATTTATTTTTAATTTTTTGCTTTTTAACATCGTATACTATACTAATAAATATTTTTCTTACTAATAGAAAATAAATGTATCACAGCAATATACATATACATAATATGTATATTAGGGTGGGTCAATTTGTATGGAGCAAAAAAAATGCACCAAGCGGTTATCAAAATCGTAAACTACGATGAATTCTAAGAAAATTTGCCCAAGAAACCATGGCTCTAAAATCAAAACGGAGCCTCCGGTTTTTAACGAGAAACTTTTCATTTTTTTTTTTTTTTTCAATAAATGAAATGGAAAATAGTAACAACTACTGGAGCCGAAAACATCAAGCTGTGACCGTACAGGTGCTGCTACACCTTCTCAGCAGCGTTCTTTTTGTGATGCATATCAAGTTGATCTTAAGATCTCTATATACTTGCAATTTTGAGAAAGTGCTCTACACAAATTTAAAACATTCAAAAATGTTATTGAATCTTTTAAGAAAACTAACAGTAGTGGTTATGTCTGGATTTGTTCGAAATGAAATTCCAACAGCTTTAGAAGCTGTATAGATAACGGTCTAATTTTGATGTTTAGATTAATGTTAAAAAAGTTTTTTATGAAATTGGCCATTAAATCATCAATACACAAGAAATGTAAAAGCTCATGGGTTTTGTAATTTTAAGAAATAAAACGTTGTGACCCTTAAATATAAATTAGATATTTATAAAATAATAGTATTTAGATCGGGTTTTAAAAAGCTTCGGTGATCGGACGAGAACCGATGTATTCAGCGTGGTATGGTCGTTGGCCGCTGTGGTCGGTGTGTGTATATGTTACCTATCCACCCATAAAAATTAAAATAATAATAAATAAAATTCAAACTTTAATAGCTTTCATCTTCCGCGAAATCGTATTGCAGTTAACAATATCATTTTATATCTATATATAAAGCAAAAACTTAACTGTTAAGGGCCAAACAAAATATAATATACTTCTAAAGTTCAGAATTAATTAGTTTTAAGGTCTTGTTTGCTGTCCATCCTAGATGTTGCGTTTCGACTTGCAACCGTGACTGCCATAACACCATCACGATTTTTTTCTATAGTTCGACGTGAAACGCTAGTCAGCAGTTGCACAAAGCGCTCGGTTCCTTGAATATGTGGAGGAATTTGTGGATCCGGAAGTGGAGGATTGTCAAATTTTATGTATTCAAGCAAATGGTCATAGGGTATGTTTGCAGTGAAGGGCGGCTCCGACAAAATGCTATTGTTATCTAAGTTTATCATCTCAACATAATCAGTGCAGTCAAAATTTATAGTTAGTTTTTTGTAAGCTCTTAATTTTGTTGGGTCGTAAAGTTTTTCACGATAGTACAAAATTTTTTTTAAAGCCCTCTGGCGCACTTCCTTTCTGGCATCAAAAAGCATTGTTAGTAGAACATTTTCTGAATGTGCAAAATATGAGTTATTTTGAACAACATTATTTACAATTTCGCGCAGATTTTGTGGTAAATATTGCGTTGAACAAATATATTTACATAAGAGTGAACTGCCATATATTACCGAGTTGTAATACTTAACATTAAAGTACATAGGTACGTAAACTTTCATGACAAACGTTGCTAAAATTCTTGAATTTTCGGATGGTGAATTTGTTGTGACATACAATCGCAGAAGTCTACTAGCTTTGGTTAACCAACGAGAGTGAACGATGGGTCCAGGTTTCACGTTGCCTAAATCTTCTGGACAGGAACCGTTATGAATCGCGTTGGCTATCCGATACAAGTACTTAACGTCCATTGAAAGAGTTTTTTCCTGTTCTGACGACAACGAAGGAGGCATATTCCCCAGCAAAATACGCTGAAAGTCGGGTACAACCTACAAAAAGAACAAGTTACTTATTTAGAACCAAAATGTGTACCAAATTTAGTCGAAATCGATAAAGAAGTTCCAGAGATTTACATATGCACTCAAAAGTGGGCGGTGACATGCCAAAATTTTGATATTGTCGAATTTCTGGCTGCAATACAACACCGAATACCAAACTCAAGATGTTTCCCTTCAACAGTTATTAAAATTTCCGATCTTTAGTGTTTTCAAAAATTACCGTTATATAGTAGGTGGGCGTGGTTATTATCCGATTTCGATCATTTTCCAGATATCTCTTAAGTAGGCATTGTGTAATATGTATACCAAATTTGAACGAAATCGGTGGGGTGGTTCCAGAGATATGCATATGAACTCATAAGTGGGCAGTGCCACGCCCCCTATAAAAAATTTCTGTACTGTCGAATTTTCTGCTTAAATACAACATCACATACCAAATTTGAGCAAATTAGCTTCGATAGCTACAAAACAAGCAAACAATCGACAGTGGAATAGGAATTGGATTTTTTTTTTTACAAAATACAATATACGAAATTTTCTCGCTAAAAACCGGAGGCTCGATTTTCATTTTAGACCCATGGTTTCTTGGGCAAATTTTCTTAGAATTCATCGTAGTTTACGATTTTGATAACCGCTTTGTCAAGAAAAAAATTGACCCACTCTAATGTATATACAGTACTTGTCCAATAAATTACGAACGAAGTAAAAAATAGTTCTAACTTTAATCATTAATAAAAACATAAATATTTGGCTAATTTAAAAAAAAAATTATTTTTTATATGCTATATACATTAAACTTAAATTATTATATTTTTGTATTGAATCATATTCAATATTTTGTCGCCATATATATATACATATATATATTTTTGTTTTTTTGCTCTCGTTCGTAATTTATTGGACAAGTACTGTACATATACATAATATTGCTGTGATAAATTTAATTTCTATTAGTAAGAAAAATATTAATTTGTATAGTATACGATGTTAAAAGCAAAAAATTAAAAATTTATTCTGTCCAGATTCGAACCTGGGACCTGTGTTAGCATCTTGACCTTCCAAGCGCTTACCACCAACACCACCATTGACAATTAGGTTGCGCTGACTTAAGTATGATTTGGTTATGAATGCAAGAAACATACGATGGTTCTAATAATTTTGTTTAAGTATACAAATATACATACTTTGTAGAACATTTGCTTTCGCAATAAATTTATCACAGCAATATACATATACATAATATGTATATACATATGCATAATATGTATATACATATACATAACATTGCTGTGATGCCCTGAGAAGTATAGTCTTAATAAATTTATTTTTAATTTTTTGCTTACTAATAGAAATTAAATTTATCACAGCAATATTATGTATATGTTTATGTATATTGCTGTGATAAATTTATTTTCTATTAGTAAGAAAAAAATATTTATTAGTATAGATTTCCAAAAGCACAGAAATGATTCTGTGAATTTATTCATTAAAATCGCCATTCAGAAGTCGTTTTATCCCTTGTAAGTGAGCGATTTTCTTAAATCTCACGCTCCCAGATAAAACGATATTCCTCGTCCTCGTGGGTCAATTTCAAAAACCACAGAAATGATTCTGTGTGATTCTGAAAGGCCAACGCAGAGTATTTCAATTAAAAGTCACACAAAATAGTTGAGAATTCGCAGAAAGGCAAACGAAAGAAAAAGAACTATAACTTCAATAATGCACAAGCATACAAACATACACATGCGCACACATGTGAATATGTCACCAACCAAAAATTGAAACATTGTTCTACAAAAACAACAACAGCATAAGCATGGCAACATTGTGTTGTGTTGTTCTGTCGGCCGAGCTGTGCCGAAAGAAAGGAACAAACGATCGCCGATTGTCACCGCTTCGCTTGCTGCTCGCACATCTTCGCAGACAAGGTTGCGTTACATTCATATGGATGGAGCGAGGTTGCGCAACTTTGCGTTACTTTTATATGGAAGGTTGCGCAACCAGAATCTATCGCAACCTTTTCCGGCGTCGTATAAGAAGTATAACTTCAATAAAACGTTTGTATGGGAAAAAGAAAAGGGCTGTTTTTAGGGGTTTTCCGGCAACTTTCGTAATTTTTTCTTACATAAGAACCTTCTCCTAATAATAACAAATACAACAAAAAAAATCAGCCAAATCGGTTCAGCCATTCAGGCGTGATGCCGTGACAACGAAAAGGGTTTCATTTTTATATATAAGATATCAGTTATATATTTTTTTTTCTGAATTTGTTGTGAATTTCTTATTGTTATTCATAACTAGTTCGTCCAATTGTTCCAGCTGTCCATTTCAAAATTGTTCCTAATTCATTTATACCCATTTTTTGTCTAAGTTGGTTTTGTTTCAATTGTTCTAAAAAAGTTTCTATTACCAAAATTTCAGATTCTGTTTCCAGTGTAATAAATCCTAGGATGTCATGTTTATGTTAGTTATTACTGTAAAAATTTCTATTTTCATCTGTTATTATAAATATATAATAAAAATTATTAATGTGAAATAAGTTCTCTCATTCCTCGTAAATAGAAACATCAACATAGAAACGTCGGGTATAGTCTATGACATCAACGGCTGATGAGGTGATCAGTGTCTTTAAAATTAAAATAATCATATTGGAAACTTATAAGTAATTATGATTTTATATTCTTTGTATTTATGAATAATTATATTTCTATTATTCATTACTATTTTATTCCCTCAGTTTTCCTTAATTTACTGTGTTTTATTTCTGGGTTTTAATTTGTTTCTTTCCCCTATTGCTTTTCCATAAATAATTTTGATTCTATGTTTATTGTGGAATGTTAGCGTCCCACATGTTGGACGAAAATTAGATTCTCTACCAAGGGAAAGATGTAAAAGAGCCACATCCGCCGACACGCGGACCCCAATGAAAGCGCACGTTATTTCTGTGATCAAGTTCTGACTCAATCTCTTCTTTCTTTCTTTAAGAACTTATATTTATACATTTTTAATTCTTAATCTTAAAGCGAGGCATAAAAGCTATTCTATTGTTTAACCGAACAAAAGTTTTATTATCTAAACAAAGTTATTGATTTCTTATTAATTTATTATGTAAACATTGGTTTAGGGTGAATTTCAATTTCGTTGCTGCATAAATGCAAAATATACATACTTATGTATGTATGTACGCGATGGGGATTTAAAACATTTAATTTTGGATACAGTTACATTTGAGTTTCAGTGAGGAGGGTGCCGTTAACTTGCGTATATCCCACATATATTTATCATATATCCCACAAATGTTTATATATAACATACAAAGATTATAACCAGAGAACGTATATTTATAGAGAAGGTCCAACAACGGACAAGCGTGTGAACTGCCAAAAGCTAACAAAATGCGATGAGCGTGTTTCACCACAGCTAGCTCAGAAGGAGAAATGTTAACAGTGGCACGTGAACAGAGCTGAGCATTTAATGAAAATTATGCTCAGAAATATACATTCTTATTAAAGACGTATGTTAGTCTTTTGGATATATGTAATTATGTATATACGTTTACATGCAATCATATAATTGATATGATTATCATTTTGCATATTTTTCTGAATGCATGCAAAGTGATAACATTCTAATAAAATTATGCTATTTTCAAAACTTCAAAACTATATTTGTAGTTAATGTGCGAATAAGAGTTATTTATTAAATATTTATAATGTTTGATAATATTATATAATTTCATATAAATATGTATGAATATGATTGTATATACATATGTATATACATATGTATATGAGATACTCTAAAACACTTAATATTATATATTACAACAATATTATATGTAAATCACATTTCATCAATTAAATTTTCATATGCATCTAGATATTAGCACATAGTTACATACATACTTATGTAGGTAGAATTCAAATTCAAATCGTAATATTATCATTTATCAGTAAAAAGTGTGCGCGCACTGCTCTATATGTACATACATATGCATATGTGTGCGACATTGCCGAGCAAATAATGTATATACACACCAACATACAAATATGCGTACACAAGTAAATATGTGCGTATGACATTCCCACACAAATAATGCATACACAACATATGTACATACTTATATGAATTCACATGTAGATATGTATACATATATGTCACCCGCATAAACTACAAATATTGTTCTACAACAACAACAATCGTCTCTATTAGCATCAGCATCGTCAGAAGTCAATATGGCAGCCAAATAGTCGATGCCCAAATTTGTAGAAAAATACGCAGCAACAATATTTTCATTCATGAACGCAAGCGCACTTTCAATATGCAAACTCGCTTCATTCATGAAAGTAGACACCATTACATCTCCCCGAGCAGGCCTTTGCCAACAAGCGTCTTTTCGCGACGATGGCAAAATCTAAAAATCATAAATTGAACATCTTTCTGATGCTTCTTCACAGAAAGAAGTGACAAAAGTGGCAACATAGGAGTTGTCGATTTATAATATTTGTCTAAAATATTTTTCCGTGACTCGCAAAAATCTGCGTCGATATGTATGCAAGCTCATACATATGCATGCATATTTACGTACGTTGGAAGGCAAAGCTGTTACAGCGGCAAGGGAAGCGGTAACAATCGGCGATCGTTTGTTAGTTTCTTTCGCGTCTCGTCGCGTCAGTGCTTCGACAGATTGATGTGCTGAACACATAGAACGCGACAGACTGCTAGCGCCATCATTGAAATACACACATTTTTAAGGACACAGTTATTTAGACAGCTGCACAACTACATAACTGTGTCCATATGAACGTGTATATTTTAATATTTGACAGATGTCGCCTGCAGTCTGCCCCGCTCAATGTGTTCAGCATTTGACTCTTTGACAAAACGCCTGTTTCGGCCATTGGTTGACCGTGAAAACAGAGATGCGAAAGATGCGTGCGACACTTGTTATTATGAATATATGTACATACATACATATATATGTGGCTCGCATTTGCTTTCGTAAACATACAAATGTGCCAAAGAAGTAATATACATATGTACATATGGAAATGATAACGAAATAATGCGAATGTGCATATTTCATGAAGGTCATCAATTTTCTTTGAAGAAATGAAGATCATTTTGCACATCTTCACTTTGAAATAGTCGATAGTTTATTTAAAAATTAAAAAATAAAAATAAAGAGAAATATAATTAAAATAATTTTCCTAATTTTTCCAATGGTTCAATGGTTCATATAATACAATAAAGCATGCATACTTATGTCACTCAGAGAATGCTTTTTTACCTTCTCTGTGTGACTTTGTATATTTTGTAAATTTTTCTACAAAGGTCTTGGTCTTTTAACATGTTATCAAAACTTTTAAAGACCTGACCTGTAAATAAATATGTATGTATGTATATATCTCATTAAACCTACATTAATTAAAGATTTACATGCATACATAGGTAACAATGCATGTATGAATTTATTATATATTTCCAAAGATTTTAAGGAATTCATCATGAAATATGTAGTTCAATTTGTACGTACATACATGCGTGTGTGCTTTGATATAAAATATATAGAAAATATACATACATACATATGTATGTATGTATATAAATTATATGCAGTCGTTTGCGCATTGTAAATATACGAATCTTTAAGCGTACATTTCTAAACATTGAAATTAACATATTTTTTCCCATTGGCTCTAACAACTACTCAGTTCTGTTATTGTCGTGCCCCTGATGTTAAGTGGTGAAACACGCTCATCCAAAACAGTAAATATCCCAAAAATGAAATATCCCTAAATTTGGCAACGCGGTGGACCTTCTCTGTAAATATACGTTCTCTGGTATAACTTGCTCTTTTTTATATAACATTAACTCATTACATATGTCTACCAATATATACAAATAAAATATGTATATTTACATACATATACAAGTTAACACATAATGCCCAATTTCCAGTTGGGTACGAATGTGGTGAGGCCAATACAACATCTTGCCTCATCAGCAGATTGTGTGGGCAATGACCGCCACTAAAGCAACGTTCTGGAGATTACGTAAACAATAACAACCACCAAGTCGGCGAGGCGGACGGACAGCAAGCCACACGCAAGTGAGCGTTTTTACATAAACAGTGTCAATAGCCGATTGCGTAAACAGTTGACCAGCGATCGTTGGTTGCACTATCACCAATTGGATAAACAATTGTATGAAGCAGAGTCAGCACGACGCAGACGTCAAAGCCGGCAGCGTCGACTGCTGAATATGCGTTCTTATGGCTTAATGGTTAAGTTAGGTTTTGGGCTAGGTTAGATTTAAGTTGAGCTTAAGCCGGAGCACACGGGGCCTGGCCAATAAAGTGTACTTGCAAACATACAACTAGTATAATTATTGCCGCGTCCGACGACCGGCTCATACAGTGATTACAGCATACATCCTTTAGTGGCGCCCAACGTGGGGCACGAAGAGGAAAATTAGCGATCAACAATCAACAACCCAGCCACAGAGCAACGGAATTATATGTATTTATTGAAAAATCATGTAAGTAAATGGCACAGCCAATCGTCATCATTTGTGAAATTAATAAAGAGCATTATATAAAGAGTGAAGTGATATTTTTTTATTTTTTATTTTTTTGGTGGCCGTTAACGATTGTGCCGCGTTTGAGTGAAAAAATACTTGTGTGTGTTAGTTTGTTCAGGGTCTAATGAGCCATCCCCCTCACGATAAAGAGCTTTACGATAACTCAGTGCAGGAATTGATAAACCATACTAGCAGGTTACGTGTGGCAGACGTAGTGGAAACAGAAACGGGTATGGACACAAGACAGGTACAAGTGGTGTTAGAAGCCGTATTGGCGGCACAGGCCGCTCAATGGAAAAAGGTTATTGATGAAAAAATTAGTGAAGTTAGGAACGAGATGAGTGCATTGAAGGTCACGACCCCTGAAGTAGAAAGCTACCCGAAAATTGCGATAGTGCAGGGAAAATCATGTAGTCAGACGTTAGACCTCGTCAAGTCATTGCCAGAGTTTGATGGTAAACAAGAGGAATATATTTCGTGGAGGCAGGCAACGATGGACGCCTACGAATTATTCGAACCTTATGAAGGCAGCGTAAAGCATTATGAGGCAGTAGGTATTATTCGGAATAAGATTAGGGGTTCAGCGAATAATATACTAGCCTCATTTAACACAGTTTTAAATTTTAAGGCCATTGTGGCACGATTAGATTTCACCTACGCTGACAAAACTCCAGTGCGCATTCTCCAACAAGAGTTAGATACCTTGCGTCATGGCGATTTGAGCTTGTCACAGTACTACGATGAGATAGAAAGGAAACTGACCCTCATAATAAATAAAACGCTTATGGCATATGATGCAGCTGCTGTAGCTGTCCTAAATGAAAAAATTTAGATGTGATGCCCTAAACACGTTAGTATCGGGTTTAAAAAAGACCCCTACACCAGGCTGTATTCCCAGCTAGACCAAAGGATCTACCAAGTGCCTTGGCACTAGCCCGCGAGGCCGAGTCGAGTCACGATAGGTACATGTTCGCGACAACTTACGCTAAAAATTTTCATGGTAGAGGCCCCCAACCTATGGACGTCGATCCTAGTTCGTTTAAATTTAGGCAACCAACGGAATACCAACAGGCACAAGCTGCCGGTATTCACAATGCTCCCGTTCAGGGAAATAAGAGACAGAATAATTCAGAGCGTATGACAGATTTTAGGCGTCAAACGATCAACAATTTGAATCATTCGGATGTTGATCAGGATTTCCAAGCATATGAGGTTGCTGCCGCAGCTGCAGTAGCAGAGGTAGACAATGAAAATGGGGTTGACTACGAAAGTGACTCTATTAATTTTTTAGAGGCCACTCCCGGCTACCGTTCCTTGAGCGGACGTTGGCTGGGAAAACACTAAGGTTTTTAATTGACACGGGGGCGGCAAAAAATTATGTCAAGCCCGTAAAGGAGCTTAAAGGCGTAAAGCCGGTAGACTCCCCGTTTAATGTGAACTCTATCCATGGGTCCAATAAAATCAAACAGAAATGCCTGATAAATATTTTCGGGGTAACATCCCCATTCTTTGTGTTGGATAGTCTAACACTGTTCGACGGAATCATAGGCCTTGACCTGCTAATGCAGGTGGGCGCGACTATTGATCTAGACGCAGGCAAAATAAATTATGGTACCATGTCAGAAGATCTGCAATATCATAAGTGCAGCAACGTTAACTTTACAAATGTCAACGACATACAGGTACCGAGTTCAGTGAAGGCAGAATTTAAAAAAAAAGATCCTGAAAAGGATTAAGGCATTCGCAGATTTTAACGAGCTGTTGCCATTTAACACTTCGGTTGTGGCCACGATCCGAACCTATTTATTCGAAGTTGTACCCTCACCCAATGGGAGTAGCAAATTTTGTCGAAAAGGAAATAAAAGAATTGCTACGCAATAAAATCATTAGACCGTCAAGGTCCCCTTACAATAACCCAACCTGGGACGAGTTAGGCAACAAAAACAAACGTCTGGTTATTGATTTTAGGAAGCTCAACGAGCGCACTAATGCCGATAAGTACCCAATGCCGAATATTTCAATGATTCTGGCAAATTTTGGGAAAGCCAAGTACTTTACGACTTTAGATTTAAAGTCAGGCTACCATCAGATTGTCCTCGCCGAGCAGGATCGCGAGAAAACGTCTTTTTCCGTTAACGGTGGGAAATATGAGTTTTGTCGATTGCCATTCGGTTTGAAGAATGCTGGAAGCATCTTCCAGAAGACGATCGACGACGTCTTACGCGAACAAATTGGCAAATCATGCTATGTTTACGTCGATGACGTCATAGTTTTTTCCGAAAATGAATCGGAACATGTCAAACATATAAATTGGGTCTTAGAAAAACTGTGTGAGGCCAACATGAAAGTGTCACGAGAAAAAACACATTTTTTTTAAAACAAGTGTGGAATATCTCGGTTTCATAGTAACAAGAGGTGGGGCAAAAACTGACCCCGCAAAGGTCAAAGCCGTTCAGGAATATCCTGAACCTAAGGATTTGTTCAGCCTTAGATCCTTTCTAGGGATAGCAAGTTATTACAGGTGTTTCATAAAAGATTTCCCCTCCATAGCAAGACCTCTAACTGAGATCCTAAAAGGTGAAAATGGCTTAGTAAGTAAACACAAGTCTAGAAGGGTACCCATTGATTTTAGTGAAGCGCAACGCAATGCATTCGAAAGATTAAGAAACATCCTAGCATTTGAAGATGTCATCTTAATGTATCCAGATTTTAAAAACCATTTGACCTAACGGCAGACGCCTCCGCTCACGGCATTGACGCAGTCCTCTCGCAGAATGGTAAACCAATTACAATGATTTCAAGAACGGTGAAAGATAGGGAAATGCATTATGCAACAAATGAAGGAGAATTACTGGCCATATTATGGGCTTTAGGGAAACTACAAAATTAACTCTACGGAACTAGGGACATCAACATCTATACAGACCACCAGCCTCTAACGTTTGCGGTTTCTGATAAGAACCCGAATGCAAAGATAAAAAGGTGGAAGGCATTCACAGACGAGCATAATGCTAAAATTCATTATAAACCTGGTAAGGAAAACTCTGTCGCAGATGCTCTCTCATGGCAGAACATAAATGCGTTGGAGAGCGAACTCAAATCTGACGCAGCGACAGTTCACAGTGAATTGTCACTGACCCACACGGTCGAAGCAACAGAAAAACCCATAAACTGCTTCAGGAATCAAATAGTTTTGGAGGAGTCGCGTTTCCCTCTGAAACGAAATTTTATACTCTTTGGCGGAAAAACCCGCCACGTTATTCACTTTATAGATAGGAACAGCCTCATTGACGAAGTAAAGGAGGTTATTAACCCCCTCGTGGTGAACGCGATTCACTGCGAGCTACCGGCGCTAGCCAGCATACAACACGAATTAGTAAGATGCTTCCTATCTACCAAATTCTGGTACTGCAAAAACATGGTGTCGGATATTACGAACAAGGATGAACAAAGGGAAATAGTCACTACTGAACACAATCGTGCTCATAGAGCTGCGCAAGAAAATGTGAAACAGATCCTCTGTGACTATTATTTTCCGAAAATGTCCAAATTGGCAAACGAAATTGTCACAAACTGCTAAATATGCACGAAAGCCAAATACGATCGACACCCTAGAAGGCAGGAACTCGGCGTTACGCCGATTCCATCGTACGCAGGTGAAATGCTGCACATAGATATTTTCTCCACAGACAAGAAGCATTTTTTAACTTGTGTTGATAAATTCTCTAAATTTGCAGTAGTTCAACCGATACCGTCGCGGACAATAACGGATGTAAAAATACCTATCCTCCATTGATTAATTTCTTCCCAGGAACAAAAACTATTTATTGTGATAATGAGGCGTCCTTCAACTCGGACACCATTGTGACTCTGTTGAAGAACCAATATGGGATTGATATAGTAAACGCTCCCCCTCTCCACAGTACTTCCAACGGACAGGTAGAGAAGTTTCACAGTACCTTGGTAGAAATTGCTAGGTGCCTTAAACTTGAAAGAAGAATAAGCGATACAATGGACCTGATCACTCAAGCTCCCATTGAATACAACCGAACAATACACTCGGTCACAAATAAGGAGCCTATTGAGGTAATATACGCCTCAACCGAAGAATTCCGAAAGGAAGTGAAAGGTAAAATTGAACAAGCACAACAGGCTCAGCTCGATAGAAATAACCCGTCAAGGCAGAACAGGGTCTTTGAAGTGGGGGAAAAGGTAATGGTAAAACTAATAGAAGGTTAGGGAACAAGTTAACCCCCCTGTGTGAGGAGAGGAGAGTAGAGGCAGATCTGGGGACAACAGTCCTAATAAATGGAAGGATAGTCCATAAGGACAACCTTAGATAAAGTACTTAGCCTTAGAAAATGACGACATTAATTTCTAATCACCTTATATTGCTTCTTTAGGTTTTCAATCACAATTTTTCTCACTTTCGGGATTGCGGCAGCCAAGTTAACGGATTACTCACACTCACATTACATACCGGTAGTGGACGGCGACGCACTAGTATGGAACGAATACAATTACCTGAGGCACTCAACTAATTTGACCGAGTTTATGCGCATGACAGACGAAACTGCCAACATGACGGACCTGTTCCCGCAGTCGCACATGCGAAAGTTGCTAGAGACTGTCAATGGACATGTTAGAACATTACTAGCCGCTATAAGCGTACATCATAGAATGGCAAGAAGCCTAGACTTTCTGAGTTCAGCCCTTAAATTTATCACAGGTACCCCAGACGCTGACGATTTCCACCAAATTAGAATGACAGAAGCCCAACTAATAGAATCCAACAATAGACAGGTAGTGATTAACACAAAGACACAGGAACAGATTAACGCACTAAGTAGTACGGTAAATGAACTCCTCAAAGAAGCGAAGAAAGAAAAAATCGATACGGCGCACCTTTTTGAAATTTTACTCACTCGAAATAGGATTATGATCACGGAAATTCAGAATATAATGCTCGCAATAACCCTTGCGAAAATAAAGGTAGTAAATCCAGCAATCATTGATGACGAGGGTTTGAAATCCATATTGGTTGGGCCAATCACAGATGTAGCAATCACTGAACTAATGGAAGTGTCAACCGTTAAAGTTATTCAGCACTATGATGTAATTCATTTTATAATCAAATATCCTAGAATTAAGTTTTTGTGTAGGAAAATTTTGATTTTTCCAGTGGTACACAACGGCGTCGTGCTGCAAATCAACGAAAACACAGTGGTCGAGTGCAAGAGCGGAATTTTGGCGGTCAACAACTGTGAAGCAACAACAACTTCAACGTTCTGCAGATTAACTACAAATACAACATGCGCTCTGCAACTTCACACCGGTGGCACAGCACATTGTAACACGCAACCGAGTCACCTTAACGCTAGCACCATAGTTGACGATGGAGTCATAATCATTGACAGCCCAACCAGAATCGCCATTGATGAAACACCTGAGAAAAATGTAAGTGGCACGTATCTCGTCACTTTCGAGGACCATGTGTTCCTGAACGGCACTAAGTACGTTAACAGAATGAGCAGGCTGGAAAAGGCTCCAGGTATTGCTGCTTCACCCCTGCTGAACATCACTGGCCATGAGACAACAATCAACAATCAAAATCAACAAACCATTGACGAAATTAAAGAACTAACGACCGTCACGAGCCGGACACTTGCTTTCATCCTGGGTCTGGGAGTAGCTGCGTTGATCAGTTGCTTCGCTTTCCTCTGGCAGTACAAGAAGAAAACACGAGCATTACACGAGATCAAATTGGTAGTGAAAGATATGGCAACGAACGAGGACGATTGTGTTTCGAAGAGGGGAGTAGTTAACACATAGTGCCCAATTTCCAGTTGGGTACGAATGTGGTGAGGCCAATACAACATCTTGCCTCATCAGCAGATTGTGTGGGCGAAGACCGCCACTAAAGCAACGACATATCAGATTACATAAACAATAACAACCACCAAGGCGGCGAGGCGGACGGACAGCAAGCCACAGTGTCAATAGCCGATTGCGTAAACAGTTGACCAGCGATCGTTGCTTGCACTATCACCAATTGGATAAACAATTGTATGGAGCAGAGTCAGCACGACGCAGACGTCAAAGCCGGCAGTGTCGACTACTGGATATGCGTTCTTAGGGCTAGTTTAGATTTAAGTTGAGCTTAAGCCGGAGTACACGTTCCTGGCCAATAAAGAGTACTTGCAAACGTATAAATTGTATAATTATTGCCGCGTCCATCGACCGGCTCATACAGTGATTACAGCGTACATCTTTCACTTGTATTATAATATTATCACACGATTTTAATTATGTTTTTATTAAATATAAATCACATATTATTCATATATGTATAATACGTATATGGAAAGTGTTCTCATATTCAATTTTAGCTTGAAAAATCTTGTTTATAGTTTTTTTATAGTTAATAAAGAAAAAAGAATCACTCGAAAGTACAAACAAAGAAAATGTTGTGGAACGCTAAAAAAAATCCTTCACTTTTGGTTTTGGTGTGGCAAAGCTGGTTTTACTAGTAAATGTAAAAACTAAACTTTTCAGCGATAAATTTGATAAGTGATTTTTAAATTACTAAATTTAGCTGAAAAATTACAAAATAAATGTGAGCTTATTTCAACGCTTAGAGTGTATATTTGAATATATAGAGTAAAAACCGTGAAAAAACTGAGTGAAACGCAGGAAAATTTTAAACGTAAATATTTTAAAAAATGTTAGTTATTTTTATATTATTTTTGGATATTCCGCCCCTAGAGAAGCTCCCCTATCCGTACGTACCCCATTTATACGGAAATTCGGGTTTTTTACCCCTACATCAAAGTAATCGGAATCGTGCCCCACTTTTAACCCTGAAATCGTGGGATGGTATGTTAAAGTTTCCCCGAAATCGGTCCAGCAGTTTCTGAAATTAATATAAAACTTCATATAAAACTACATATAAAACTTCTTTCTACTTTACATACATAATTTTTGACCAGAAGATCGGAATTAGTGATATTAGTGATAGGAGACGAATGTCTACACTATCTCCGTTCTCCATATTTATTATGGCTCATACACTATTATTACATAAAAGACAATAAGTTTTTTTTTTAATTTTAAATTTTTAATACGACATAAATTCACCATATCATATTCAACCATATCATATTAATAATATAACCTGGGCAATCCGTATTCCAACACGTCATCCACATTCTTCTATCTGCAATCGGCTTTTATATAGCAGGTGGATGGGAATCCGTGTTTGAACTTGGTCTGTCATTCGACCTACCTTCTCCTTGAGACGACATTTGGCTAGCGATTGATTGAAAAAGTTGTAACATACTATTGGGAAGTAAAGGGGAGACCATCGGACCATTACTATTTGCTGGTATCCCCGAACATAGTTGTTGTACTGCATTTCTTACAACTGGATCTTGGCTCAAAGCCTGCAATTGTCCCAAGTCTATTTCAGCATCATTAACTAAGTTCCGAATTGCTTGCGAAGATAGCATAGAATTAATACTATCTGATATCTGAGGAATTGAATCACGTAATTGAGCGGCGTCGCGAGCTACTTCCAAATTGTTACGATAATCCTGATTTTCCGGTTCCAATTCAATTGCCATTTCATAAGCTTGTTGTGACTCCGAAAATTTTTTCAGATTAGAGTAAGCTATACCAAGCCTTCCATAAGCTTTGCCATATGTAGGTTTATATAATAATGCTGTCTTACAATCTGTGACAGCATTTTCATTATAATTTAAACGTATATATGCAGCTGCACGATTACAGTAATAAATGGCATTCCTTGGATCAAAGCTTATGGCACGATTATACTGCAAAAGAGCTTCATTATATTTTCCTTCTTTCATGAGTCGATTACCTTCATTTTTGAATGACTCGGCCATTTGTGTTGCTTTTGGATTCCGATCAATAAATAGAGTTTGAAATATCTCAAACAAATCAATACTACTTTTTCGTTCATGTTCACTTTGGTTTTCCGAAGCTAGCGAGGATTGCAATGCCACCTCGTCGGATATATCAAACGCGGTTTGAAGACATTGAACTGCAACATCAACACTTTCTCTACAATCTGAAGACAAATTTTGAGAAGTGTTCGGGTGTTTCAAAAAATTAATAAACGTCTGCACAAATTCCTTTTGAACTGCATCAACCATTTTGAAGATTTGTAATTCGCCAATATTTATAGATATGGAAGGATAAAAGTAATCGATATTAATCGGTTAAACTACGTTATTAGATATTTCTGTTTCTATTGCTTTAAAGAGTTTCATAAGGGTCGATTGAGACTTCTAAACATTGTATAACCCTACAAGTGACAAAAAAAATCGTCTGTTTTCCAAGAATTTTTCACAGCTGAGATCACCTGATCGAAATCTGCCTTCTTTAAGCACAGAGATGTAATTAAACGAATGTAGTAGATCAACTTTTTTTTGAAAAAGTATTTGTAACGGAAAACATTAATGAAAACTTTCAAGAATATTTTTGAAACAAAAGTTTATTGGATATTTACTGCTCTTCCTTACCACCTCTGAGGTTGCAATGTAGGCGCGCTACCGGTCTTTTTTGGGTGTTCGGTTCCTAGGAGGCCTATTTTCACACTTTTTATATATTATATACAGTTTTAAATCAATCTACTTATTATAAAAAAAAATGACTAGACAGAAATAAATATATAAAGTCAGGTACAATTCATGAATATTAATTACATTAAAAATATAACATTGACAATATATGTCAAAACAATCAACTGGAAACTATTTAAACAAAAACCAAAATAAATTTAAAAAAATCAGGTACAATTCCATTGTAAACATTAACAATACAAGTCATAACAATCGGCTTGTGTTAATTTTAACAAAAACAAAAATTAGTATAAAAATCAGGTACAATTCAGGAACAACAACAATAATATTAAAAACAATCTACTAAGTAATAAATAATATTTAAAAAATATTCTAAATCACCCACAGCGAAATACTTATTAAAAACCCTATCAAAGGAATAGTGGTGGAAAGAAGGATCCTATACCTGGTACACGAAACCACTTAAAAAACAAAAAAATATTGATAATAAGCGTACTAACCTAATCGCTAAATTTCTCATTTCAAAATCACGGATCAAGGTAACTATGGAAATGCGGCCTTCGACAGATAAACTTTTTGACAAATATAAAATAATTCAGACTGACAGACATATATACATATAAAATTTATTTTTTTTATAAAATTGTAAACATTTAATAATACATTGATACAATAATTAATATTTTGGACAAAACTGATAAAATTTAATATTTAGGAATTTAAATAATCGAAAAATATTTGAATATTTTATAAAAATATTGTTAAAGTTATAAATTTTAAAACCTAACACGGCAACACACTATAGCAGATTTGAGGCATTTGAACGTTTTAGTAGTAGAATATTTGGGAGCAACCCGAAGCAAGTGCCTAATTTGTAGTAGAATATTTAGGGGCAACCTGTATCAAGTGCCTAATTTGTAGTAGATTTTTGCGTATGTGTTAGTGAAGAATGAAGGATTGGTTTCTTGTAGGTTTATACAATGCTTCTAAAGCTAAACTCTTTTGTACGTGCGATGGTTCATCCGATCCTTCCTCCTTGAAGTGTAGTTTCCAGCTCTCAAGAAATGTAAAATCTTCATATAAAAACGGTCAAAAAATGGTCAAGAAAATTTCCCGCGTTTTTCCTTTATTTCAAAATACTATATGGCTCAATTCTGATTTCTTTGACGCCACGATTTGATGGTACCGTTGGAAAAAGGAAGTCCTCCTGACTAAAAAATCTAGGATTATAGGTACCGCAAACGCTTAGTTTACGTGATATTCGGCCTTAAAGTTCAAAAATTCGCAAAATTCGAACATTTCAAGAAGCTATTTGACCACATTAAACACACTTTATTCACATTTTTCACTTCAAATTAATTAAATTACACTATAAACTTTTAAATAAATCCACATTTTACACTTTTCGCAGGTTGTTTACCTAAAAAATCGTTATTTTAAAAATTACATCTTACACTCGTATGAACCTCATTTGTTTACCAAAAATTACAACGAAATGGAGCGCCACCATGTGGTGATAAGGCAATTCGCTGAAATTCTTCTATCCATGCATATGGATATTTTCTCTTTTAAATTTATTAAGCTAATAAGTAATATTACATACATGTATTAGTAATATTATATATATATGTATAAGTCCTATTATAACTATAATAATATTACGTAATAAAGTGTAAAGTATACAGTACAGTACGAAAACTCAAATTTTAGATATAAAAATATATTGTATATGTATTGTCACCTAGAATACAGTTATATACGTAATATATAAGTTTAATAATATAAGTAATAATACGTAATAAAGTGTAAAGTATACTATACAGTGCTCAAACTTTGTTTCAAAACGAGTGCATGATAACCAAAAAATATAACTACTTTATATCCAAAACTCAAATTTTAAATATAAAAATACAAAACAATGTATCATTAAAAATAAATGGAAATCGCTGACAGATATAATAACCAAAAATTATCCATTTTATAACGAAAACTCAAATTTTGTTTCAATATGAGTGTATGATAATCAAAAAATATTACCGCTTTAACCACTTTTTAACAAAAACTCAATATATTTTTTTTATTTTTAACGCAGAAAGGTGTACTACGCGAAGGTACTTCAGTCACCCCGGGTATGCGCTCGTAATATTATAATATTGTATTATCACACGATTTTACTTATCTGTGTTTATGAAATATAAATCACATATCATTCATATATTCACATATGTATGTATAATACGAGTATGTCACCCCGGGTATGCGCTCGTAATATTATAATTTTGTATTATCATACGATTTTACTTATCTGTGTTTATTAAATATAAATCACATATCATTCATATATTCACATATGTATGTATAATACGAGTATGTATATGGAAAAGTGTTCACATATTCAATTTTAGCTTGAAAATCTTCTTTATAGTTTTTTTTTTTTATAGTTAAAGGTTGGTACGCAGCTCTCAAGTAATTGCTCAAGAAAGAAAATACATTATTTCTCAAGTAATTTTGACAGCTGGTTACGCATTGTGAATGATCCACATTAGAAGAGCAAGAGAGAATAAACAGAGTAAACAAACTTCGTGCGTATGTATGTATGTGTATGGTAACACAAATATTTTCATTGAGATTTAAGGAATGTTGTTGATGAATGGTTGGTTTTATACAACATTTCAAAATGGAATATACTTTATAATAATGATTTCAACTAATTTAGGATGAATTTGACGATTACTTCGAATTTCCTTCAAGAAACAATTGTTGATTTGATGTTTCTTCGCAAAACCAGGTTTGCCATATTCACATTTTATTGAAAAAAAGTATTAAAAATTAGTACTAGATTTCTTGAGAGCTGCGTACTAGCACAAGTAACTTTATCGCAGGAACGTTTCTGGACCGTTTCTGAAGCGTTTTTTTATATGAAGTTTTTTGAGAGCTGCGTACTAAGCTTAATAAAGAAAAAAGAATCACTCGAAAGTACAAACAAAGAAATGTGAACTTATTTCAATGCTTAGAGCGTATATTTAAATATATTTCCTGCGCTAAATTTTCTTGTGCCAGTATGCAGCTGTAAAGAAATCTAGTACGAAATTTTAATATATTTGGTCAATATAATGCGAATATGTCAACGTTGGTTTTGCGAAGAAACAAGAAATCAACAAATGTTTCTTGAAGGAAATACAAAGTAATTGTTAAATTCATTCCAAATTCTTTAAAAGCATTATAAAGAAGTATAGTTCATTTCGAAATGTTGTATAAAACTTACCAATCATCAACCACATTCCTTAAATCGCAATGAAAATATTTATATGCTGATACACATAAGTATATTTTCTTTATTTATTTTCTCTTGCTCTTCTAATGTGCATCATTCACAATGCGGAACCTGGTGTCAAATTTACTTGACTGCAGCTCAAGAAATAAGGAATTTTGTTTCTTGAGCATTTAGTTGAGAACTGGAACCTAACCTTTTGAGTTGAAATATGTGGATATGTAAGATTCCCCGCTGTCTCTTTCAATTCATTTGAGTTTCCGTAGAATATAAGTTCACAATAGTGGTTTGTCTAAAGATTTTTTTAACCAGAATTTAAATGACAGATGGCATTGAGAAAACAGCCTTTGATTAATTTTTTTCGAACTTAAAATTATACATTTAATCATTCATTTACACGTTCTAATTGATCTTTTCGACAAAATTACTTGGGCGGTCGGGGACTGCCAAAGATTTTGGGATAAATGTGGTATTCGATGATCGATTTGTGACTAGTTACTACAAAATATTGCCTCAAATTTAAGACCTGATAGTCAGCAGGTCACGAAACTAAAAAGAACTCTTGTCTGCCATTTTGAATATACTGAACAGAGATCATCACAGATTAATCGATGTCGTTTTTTTTATATTTTGTAAGCAACTCAAACACGAAAAGGTTAAAAAAAAAATCAATCTTACATAATCTTCGAAAATATTATGAAATAAAGTCAACATATATTTTTATTTTTATTCATAATTATGTTTTTTGACTTATAACGGGATTCTGTAACCAGTCTCTAGTCTCAATTTGAGAAATTTTGAGGTAAAGTTTCAATTTGTGACTAGTTACTATTCACTAAACAGTCTCTAGCGTTAGTCTCAAAATATTGACTCAAATTTGAGACCTGATAGTTAGCAGGTCACAAACTAAAAAGAACTCTTGCTGCCATTTTGAATATACTGAATAGACATCATCATAGATATTAATCAATTGTCGTTTTTTATATTTTGTAAGCAACTCAAACAAGAAGAAGTTAAAAATAAATACATTTTACGTAAATTTTCGTAAATATTGTTACGAATTTACTCTTGCTAGTTTACTTTGTTAGGTTCGTATCTCTGGATTGACAAATAAAATCAACACTGTTTAATTTAATTCAACAACTCTTTATTTCACAACTCGTCTACACTATAGCAGTTTACTCTTAGCACTGATTGATTACGTTGGCGCTGCCACGGCTTATATAGCCACGCACTTCTCGCTGATGCCGACGTGTCCTTCTAGAATATCGCGTCTGGAAATTACCAGAACATACGGCTATACGGCGCCAGACGTAAGCAGACAGTCGCGGCGCCAGACTCAGCAATTGTTTACCTAGACAAGCAGACAGTGCGGCGCCAGACAGCCGTGGCGCCAGATGTCTACAACAAGACAAATGCTATTCCATATACATACCTACAGCTATTGTTCATAATCAGGGATGCATATAGTAATACAAATACAACTTAATACTACGTTTGTAACACTGCCCTCCACTAAAGCCTAATCGTCCCGATTAGGCACAAATCCTCTTGAACCAAATGGGGCGAGCCTCTCCAAATGTACTACTTTCATTTTACATCGTGCTTTTCCATTTCTTTGTATGCGGTATACCACGTCATTAAGTCGTTTCATCACCATATAGGGTCCTTCCCAGGCTGTCTGCAGTTTCGGGGACAAGCCTTTCTTTCGAAGTGGATTGTACAACAGGACCAGATCACCTTCTTCGAAACCTTTTGAATTTGCCGCTTGATCGAACCGGTCCTTCATCTTATTGCTCATCAGATGCGTATGCTGTCTTACCATTAGATGCAATTCATTCATTTCTTCCTTTAAGGCAGAACAATATTCTCCATCATTTCTTACAGCTGTAGGATTCGTTCCAAACTTAAGATCAGCAGGGAGTCGCAGATCAGATCCGAAAATAATCTTTGCTGGCGTGTAACCAGTTGTCTCGTGCTTCGCTGAACGATACGCCAGCAGGAACATCTGGATGCACTTGTCCCAATTCCGTTGGTCTTTATCAACGATTTTCCGCAGATGTTCTTCGAGCGTTCGGTTGAATCTCTCTACCATTCCATCTGATTGTGGATGTAACGCTGTTGTCCGTGTCTTGTGGATGCCCAATAATGTACAGACTTCTTGGAAAATGGAAGATTCGAAATTCCTGCCTTGATCTGAGTGTAATTCGACGGGCACTCCGAACCTTGTTATCCAATTTTCTACAAACGCTTCGGCTACTGTCTTCGCTTCTTGGTTTGGTAAGGCATATACTTCTGGCCATTTACTGAAATAGTCCATGACAACCAGTAGATATTTGTTTCCGGCCGTACTGGTTGGAAACGGACCTGCAACATCCATTGCGACTCGTTCAAATGGTGATCCCACGTTGTACTGTTGTAGCCTACCGCGACTTTTGGCTTTAGGACCTTTAGCTGCCATGCACTCTACGCAATTACTTATCCATTCTGCTATGGAATCTCGACAACCGATCCAGTAGAACCGTTGTTTAATCTTCTCTATAGTTTTTGTAATTCCAAGGTGCCCTCCACTAGGTCCATTGTGATATTCTTTCAATACTTTCGGGATCATGGACTTCGGTACTATGATCAGCAGACGAGACTGTTTGCCATCTTCGCTTTCCCAGGTACGATGAAGGTATCCATTAACGAGGTTTATGCTGTTCCATTGGGCCCAATATGCTTTTGCCGTTGGACTCTCGCTACTTATTTGTTCCTTTGGTGGTCGTACCCCATTTTCTTTGCCTATTTTTTAAAGTGCTTAATTCGTCTTCAAATTTTGAAAATTTCTCTTGCACTTGTGTATTATTCTCTGTAATCTGTTGTGTAAGGCGAGACTCTAACTGTGATGTATTTTCAGCTATTTGCGTCATTTGCTGTGCCAGACGATTTTCTGTTTGCACTACATTTTCTGTTATTCGTGATATATTTTCAGCTATTTGCTGTGCCAGACGATTTTCTGTTTGCACTGCATTTTCTGCTATTTGCTGTACCAGACGATTTTCTGTTTGCACTGCATTTTCTGCTATTTGTGATGTATTTTCAGCTATTATTTGCTTAATAGCCACTAACAGCATGTTCGTGTCTGCACTTGATGATGTTCGTTGTTCTTCTACTTTCTCTTCTACCTTTGTAGAAGTTTCTGGCCCAACAAATTCGAACTCGTCCACATTAATTCCATCCGCTTCCATTGCTTCACGTAATCGTGCCTGCAGATCCGCCTTTTGCCCGCTTATCGGCAAATTACGCTCCTCCAGTTCCTTTTTTAATTGTTGAATTCTCAATTCTCCGAATTTAACCATCTTGAATTTGGATTATTTGACAATCCCACTTCTGACACCAATTGTTACGAATTTACTCTTGCTAGTTTACTTTGTTAGGTTCGTATCTCTGGATTGACAAATAAAATCAACACTGTTTAATTTAATTCAACAACTCTTTATTTCACAACTCGTCTACACTATAGCAGTTTACTCTTAGCACTGATTGATTACGTTGGCGCTGCCACGGCTTATATAGCCACGCACTTCTCGCTGATGCCGACGTGTCCTTCTAGAATATCGCGTCTGGAAATTACCAGAACATACGGCTATACGGCGCCAGACGTAAGCAGACAGTCGCGGCGCCAGACTCAGCAATTGTTTACCTAGACAAGCAGACAGTGCGGCGCCAGACAGCCGTGGCGCCAGATGTCTACAACAAGACAAATGCTATTCCATATACATACCTACAGCTATTGTTCATAATCAGGGATGCATATAGTAATACAAATACAACTTAATACTACGTTTGTAACAATATTATGAAACAAAGTCAACATTTTTTTTTTATTTTTATTGATTATTATGTTTTTTGACTATGTTAAAGAAAATTTAATATTTGTTATCGACTTGTTTATTTTCATTGAAGTGTAAAAACATCTCTGAATAATGAAAAGTAATAGATTTTGTGACTGTCACTTACAGAATAGCAAAATCGTCTCAAGTCTCAAAAATTGTCTCTAACTTAAAATCTCAAATTTAGAGACTTGACACTGTATCACGGTACAGAATCGGACGGTTAATTTATTGGAAATGTAGCCATGGTGAGAAGAAATTTATTTAACAGTTATACTAAAATTTTAAATTTCATTAAGTCATAACTCCATAGAACATCTTAAGAAAACATCATTTTATTAGAACATATTATAACAGAGTTTTTTTTCCACACTGCCATGAAAGAGCCTTAAAGTTTTAAGATTTTTTATTAGGAGAGGATTTGTTTTAATAAAGAAATCTCCATTTAATTGTTACTATCTCTACTTCTAGTTTCTTACATTTTTCTTTAACGTACCGTTAAATGCAGTTATATGAACGGGTTTCGTGGCGGGAAGGAGGAAACAACCGTTAGGTTTAATATTATTATAATAATGAGTTTAGCATTTGATTAAAATAACTCCAAATAGATAAGTGCGTTCAACCTATTAGAGGGATGGCTGTGATTTAGAATATTGTTACAAAAGTAGTATTAAGATGTATTTGTATTGCTATATGCATCCCTTATTATGAACAATAGCTGTAGGTATATGGAATAGCATTTGTCTTGTTGTAGACATCTGGCGCCACGGCTGTCTGCTTGTCGAAACATTAGACATCTGGCGCCGCACTGTCTGCTTGTCTAGTTAAACAATTGCTGAGTCTGGCGCCGCGACTGTCTGCTTGCGTCTGGCGCCGTATAGCATTATGTTCTGGTAATTTCCAGACGCAATATTCTAGAAGGACACGTCGGCATCAGCGAGAAGTGCGTGGCTATATAAGCCGTGGCAGCGCCAACGTAATCAGTCAGTGCTAAGAGTAAACGGCTATAGTGTAGACGAGTTGTGAAATACAGAGTTGTTGAATTAAATTAAAGAGTGTTGATTTTATTTGTCAATCCAGAGATACGAACCTAACAAAGTAAACTAACAAGCAGTAAATTCGTAACAATTGGTGTCAGAAGTGGGATTGTCAAATAATCCAAATTCAAGATGGTTAAATTCGGAGAATTGAGAATTCAGCAATTAAAAAAGGAACTGGAGGAGCGTAATTTGCCGATAAGTGGGCAAAAGGCGGATCTGCAGGCACGATTACGTAAAGCAATGGAAGCGGATGGAATTAATGTGGACGAGTTCGAATTTGATGGGCCAGAAACTTCTACAAAGGTAGAAGAAAAAGTAGAAGAACAACGAACATCATCAAGTGCAGACATGAACATGCTGTTAGTGGCTATACAGAAAATAGCTGAAAATACAGAAAATGCAGTGCAAACAGGAAATCGTCTGGCACAGCAAATAGCTGAAAATGCAGAAAAAGCAGTGCAAACAGAAAATCGTCTGGCACAGCAAATAGCCGAAAATATATCACAAATAACAGAAAATGCAGTGCAAACAGAAAATCGTCTGGCACAGCAAATAGCCGAGAATGTAGTGCAAACAGAAAATCGTCTGGCACAGCAAATAACGCAAATAGCTGAAAATACATCACAGTTAGAGTCTCGCCTTACACAACAAATGACTGAAAATAATACGCAGTTAGAAAAGCGTTTGGTACAACAGATTACAGAAAATAATACACAAGTGCAAGAGAAATTTTCAAAATTTGAAGACGAATTAAGCACAATAAAAAATGACGAAGAAAATTTAAGATCAGAATTTCTTCAACTGTGTAATCGTATGCGAGAACTGCAACTGCATGGCCCTGCACCATCAACAAATAATCCAAGACTGAAGGCACCCACATTCGGTGGAAGTATTCCATTTCAAATTTTCAAACTTCAGTTTGAAAAGACAGCAATGGCCAATAACTGGAATGCAGCGGACAAAGTGGCGTCCTTGTTTGTATCATTGAAAGGACCTGCGGCAGAAATCCTTCAGACTATTCCAGACTGTGAACGGGACAACTATGAGGCATTGATGAGTGCGATAGAAAGACGATATGGTAGTGAGCACCGGAAACAAATATACCAGATCGAACTGCAAAATAGGGGTCAGAAGATGAACGAGTCATTGCAAGAGTTCGCAACTGAAATAGAACGACTGGCTCATTTTGCAAATGCAGATGCACCTGTGGATTACATTGAGAGGGTGAAAATTCAAAGTTTCATAAATGGAATTCGTGATGTGGACACCAAACGCGCCACATATGCATTGCCAAAAAGAACGTTTGCTGAAACAGTTTCGCACGCCCTCACACAGGAAACAGCTTCGCTTCTAAGTAAACCAGCACACAAAGTACAAAGAGTTGAAATGGAACAACCGGCGCTGATGGAAGAAATATTGAAGACTCTGAAGACAATTGCTGCACAGCGAGTAAATACAACAGGCAGATGTTTGAACTGTGGAAAAGCGGGTCACTTTGCCCGAAATTGCAATATAAAGGTAAACCCATCAAAACGGAACCAACCAACAGAACACCGAAAGAGGATTCACCACAAAAATGCGGATGCATTATCGCGTCGCCCTTGTCCATCCGAACGTAAACATTGCTCCAAATCAGAGAGAAAAGAAGGTATAATCGACGTGCGATTACTGAATATAGAACCTGAAGACGATTGGACTCCTCACCACATCAGAATCAATCAGCTGGAGGACCCTGATCTTGCAAAGCTGATAATAGCCAAAGAAAATGGGGTAATACCACCAAAGGAACAAATAAGTAACGAGAGTCCAACGGCAAAAGCATATTGGGCCCAATGGAACAGCATAAACCTCGTTAATGGATACCTTCATCGTACCTGGGAAAGCGAAGATGGCAAACAGTCTCGTCTGCTGATCATAGTACCGAAGTCCATGATCCCGAAAGTATTGAAAGAATATCACAATGGACATAGTGGAGGGCACCTTGAGATTACAAAAACTATAGAGAAGATTAAACAACGGTTCTACTGGATCGGTTTTCGAGATTCCATAACAGAATGGATAAGTAATTGCGTAGAATGCATGGCAGCTAAAGGTCCTAAAGCCAAAAGTCGCAGTAGACTACAACAGTACAACGTGGGATCACCATTTGAACGAGTCGCAATGGATGTTGCAGGTCCGTTCCCAACCAGTACGGCCGGAAACAAATATCTACTGGTTGTCATGGACTATTTCAGTAAATGGCCAGAAGTATATGCCTTACCAAACCAAGAAGCGAGGACAGTAGCCGAAGCGTTTGTAGAAAATTGGATAACAAGGTTCGGAGTGCCCGTCGAATTACACTCAGATCAAGGCAGAAATTTCGAATCTTCCATTTTCCAAGAAGTCTGTACATTATTGGGCATCCACAAGACACGGACAACAGCGTTACACCCACAATCAGATGGGATGGTAGAGAGATTCAACCGAACGCTCGAAGAACATCTGCGGAAAATCGTTGATAAAGACCAACGGAATTGGGACAAGTGCATCCAGATGTTCCTGCTGGCGTATCGTTCAGCGAAGCACGAGACAACTGGTTACACGCCGGCAAAGATTATTTTCGGATCTGATCTGCGACTCCCTGCTGATCTTAAGTTTGGAACGAATCCTTCAGCTGTAAGAAATGATGGAGATTATTGTTCTGCCTTAAAGGAAGAAATGAATGAATTGCATCTAATGGTAAGACAGCATACGCATCTGATCAGCAATAAGATGAAGGACCGGTTCGATCAAGCGGCAAATTCAAAAGGTTTTGAAGAAGGTGATCTGGTCCTGTTGTACAATCCACTTCGAAAGAAAGGCTTGTCCCCGAAACTGCAGACAGCCTGGGAAGGACCCTATATGGTGATGAAACGACTAAATGACGTGGTATACCGCATACAAAGAAATGGAAAAGCACGATGTAAAATGAAAGTAGTACATTTGGAGAGGCTCGCCCCATTTGGTTCAAGAGGATTTGTGCCTAATCGGGACGATTAGGCTTTAGTGGAGGGCAGTGTTACAAAAGTAGTATTAAGATGTATTTGTATTGCTATATGCATCCCTTATTATGAACAATAGCTGTAGGTATATGGAATAGCATTTGTCTTGTTGTAGACATCTGGCGCCAAGGCTGTCTGCTTGTCGAAACAATAGACATCTGGCGCCGCACTGTCTGCTTGTCTAGTTAAACAATTGCTGAGTCTGGCGCCGCGACTGTCTGCTTGCGTCTGGCGCCGTATAGCATTATGTTCTGGTAATTTCCAGACGCAATATTCTAGAAGGACACGTCGGCATCAGCGAGAAGTGCGTGGCTATATAAGCCGTGGCAGCGCCAACGTAATCAGTCAGTGCTAAGAGTAAACTGCTATAGTGTAGACGAGTTGTGAAATACAGAGTTGTTGAATTAAATTAAACAGTGTTGATTTTATTTGTCAATCCAGAGATACGAACCTAACAAAGTAAACTAACAAGCAGTAAATTCGTAACAATATCATCCGCCGATTTGGGGAATAAAGTGGCTATGTACGGATAGACGGGGTCGTCCAGATCAAGGAAATAGTTGCCGCTGATTTTTGATATTTGAGATATTTTCATTTAAAATTCAAAAATTGGACTATTTAAATTGCGTGTTTCTTCGATTTATAATAAATTTCGCACTTTTATTTTTAAGTTTTATATCCACTAACTAACACTAACACTTCACTAATTCGGTTCTACTCATTTGTTGTGTATTAAATAGTCCAAAGATAAATCTGATTCCATTTTTAACTTCGTTGAAATCCACTTATTCATGCAATAAGAAAATGATTGCAGCAAGCAAAAATTTAAGGCTACCATATTTTGTAATCGAATAAAAGTAAGTAAAAATTGCAGATTATGCCGTCAATACAAAATTCATTATCGTGTAATGAGCAATGTAAATACTTTCAGAATTTTCATTATCTTGATAAATCCCGGTTTTGGATCGGCTAGGGTTATTTTTTTGAAACGAAAACAGGAATTCTACGCGGAAAACTAATAATGTATTATTTATGTCCTGCGTTGAGGTATTATTTGTTTTCTTTATTTTTTGATTTTTTTTGTAAAATATGTACATAAGGTAACACTGATTATTGGTTACAAAGCAACCCTTTCGCTATTGTGTAAACAAAAAGAATTGAACAAAAGTTAAACATTAAAATAAAGTTATTTTTGCACTATTTAATATAAAATAAATGGGTAGAAACGAATTAGTGAAGTGCTAGTGGATATAAAAGTTAAAAATATAAGATTAAAAAAAAATCCATTGAGACAGTGAGAACGGGCTGATTAGCCTTGCCACTTTAGAAACCCCATATGAAGGATTTCTCAACGAATACGTTTTCCTTATTTGTACTTTCGCGCAATACTTGATAGGGTGACTGAAGTACTTTCGCGTAATACTCATTTCTGCGTTGGTGGCCCTCGGCCGCGCTTTAAAAAAATAACACTGGTCGATCCAATACCCGATGTGACTTAAGCACTCTCGCGGCAGCAAAAAAAAAACGGAACTTTGTAATAAAACCTGCGCAATTAATTTTCATTTTCATCGCTTTTTTTTAAATCGATCACTAATATTATCATTGCGGGACATTATCCCAATGCGGGATTTCAATAGACACTACCAGGTGAGGATACCCTCTAGACGAGAAAGGAGAAGAGGCTCAATAGCGAAGGAAGATACCATCTCAGTCTATACCGACGGGTCCAAATTGGACTGCAGAGTAGGCACGGGGGTATTTTCCGTTGGTCTAGACATCTCCCTCTCTATCCGTCTACCGAACTTGGGTAGCATCTTCCAAGCGGAAGTACTGGGCATAGTAAAGACCTGCGAAGATCTATTGGAAACCCCGAGAATATATGTAAAGCAGCAATATTTTAAGGCAGCCAGGCGGCGCTCTTGGCCCTGTCTCCGCACATGACAAATTCCAGCATAGTACACAATTGCAAGAAAGCACTGAGCTCAATATAAGACAAGCTCCATCTAGACTTAATCTGGGTTTCCGGTCACAGGAACATTTTCGGCAACGAAAAAACAGACGAGTTGGCAAAGACAAGAGCTTTCCTAAAGGAATCCGAGGCAAAGCTAGTACCAATCGATTAAAAGAGAGATCAAGGGACAATTTCAACAATTTGCAAATAACAGATGGAAAAACATAACAAATGTAATAAAACTAAACTGTTATGCCCAACATATGACAAGAAAAGATCTAACGACTTATAAAATAGGTATAGGAAAAGTATTTACAGAGTAACATATTCGTGATCTGTTGTCACTGTGAACAGACATATTTTGTCTCTGCTCCGCGTTCTATTATTTTATCTATTTTAATGCCATGTGTTTGCGGCCATAGAGTTGATCGTGTTCAGCCCAAGATCAGCTGCAATAAATGCAATCAATTCTTCCATTTGTCGTGTGTGAATTTGTCACAGGCTGATGTGGATTTTTTGCTGAAGTGTGCGCGGTAGTTCTGAGAAATTCCATTCGTACGCCGCCTGCGCTGAACAATCAAACAACGAAGTAACTGAACCTTTGTTGGAGCCTAATAATACTAACACGGTAAATGTGGTGCTTAATTCTCTGCTATTGGAAGTGAGTTCACTGAGAAGTGAACAATCGAAGGCTCTCACGTTAATACAACAACTATGTGATGATCGAAATTCGTGAATCGTTAAGCTTAACGAACTTAAATCAAAGATCGGCATTGTACAAAAAAATTGTCCGATAACGGCAAGGTCTCTGCACCAGCTTCGAATGTTCTCTCTGCTGCCAACCCTACTCTCACTGCTGCGACTGCTGTTGGTACAAATGCTTCTACAATCGCTGCTCCATCTAATGCTGCTGTTTCTGCTGATAATGTGAGTGTGAATTATCTCGCTCCCGCTATACCGAAAGCATTCTCTGCTGCTTCAACTATTGCTAACTCTATTCTCTTTTCTACGACTATTGTGGGTACAAATGCTCCGTCACCTAACGTTGTTGTTTCTGCTCCCACTGATAAAGTGAGTATGAATTATCTTGCTCCCGCTACACCGAAAGTAATCTCTGCCGCTTCGTCTGCTGCTTGCTCCACTCTCTCTATTGCTGCTGATGGTGGTACAAAAAAAACTATGTCCAACGTTGCTGTTTCGGCTTCTTCTGGTATTATCAGCGTGGATTACCGTGCTTCTGCGGCTCGACCTGCTGCTGCTCTCAATGCTGTCAATTATGCCAATAAGTACATCAGCGTTGCCATAGTGGCTACATTTGCAGCCATTTGGCTACATTTTAAATATAAGGCTACAAAGTTACACTGCTTCCTAAATGGCTACTATTTCTTAAAATTTTCAAATTGACTTAATTTTTTTTCTTCTTTGTTAAATTATCGCATCAAACTACTCAATACCACAAGAAAATATCACAATTACATTATGATCATACCTTAATTGCATTGTTTATATATGGATGGTAGGTGTAAATGTCACAAATGTAAAAGTAGGGTTGGCAAACCATCGATGGTGATACATGCAAATGGTGGCTTCATGGAGTTTTCTTTGAGTGTTTGTTGGCTGCTGATACATTGATGATGGATAGGTAAGCTAATTTTAATGTTAATAATTATAAGAAAGAAAAATAAAAAATGTTATATTTCAGATTTATTTACTGAAGAAGACATTACTGAAGAAGAAGACCAGGAAATAACATGAGCCGTATGTGTTTAGAATTTTGCCAATCCCAGAATTTTAATAAAAATGTTTTGTTTATTTAGTAAAAAGAGCAAAAGAACGAGAAAGTTCAGAACTGAGTGGCTGAAAAAGTTCCCGTGGCTGGAAAACAAAAATTGTCTAGCTTTTTGCAAAGTGAGCAATAAGAACTCTTTAAATATATTGTCACATCTTAATAGACACGCCAGTTGTTCTTCTCATGTACAAAATATGGAAACCAAAAAGAGTCAATTATCGATGGAAACATTTTTGGATACCGAAAAAGAGCAGATGAGCAAAAAGGTTCAATATGCAGAATTTACACTCGTCATGTTTCTTATAACGCACAACTTGCCGTTTTTATTAATGGATGTTTTATCTGCTCTGTTAGCTGAATGTTGCCCGGACTCTGAAGTGGCCAAACGTTTATAAATTGCCAGAACTAAAGCAACAAACATAACCAAGGAAATTGCTAGCAAAACAACATCCGAGCTTGTTTCAACGTTAAAGAACTGTAAGTTTTCAATAATCTTTGACGAAACCACGGATATCTCAATTAAAAAATGTCTGGTAATGGTCGTGAGATACGTTGTGAACTTTATTGCAAAGGATCGATTTTTAGCACTTATTGAGCTACCAAAGTGTGATTCAGCTTCATTATTTGGAGCTGTAAAAAAGTTTTTATTAGACAACAATATTCCGCTAAAAAATATTATAGGTATGGCAACAGATGGTGCAAGTGTCATGGCTGGCCATTTATCTGGCGTAAAAGCGTTACTGGGGTCAGAAAAAAATATTTTTTATTTGAAATGTACTTGCCATTCTTTGCATTTGTGTGAGTTATGCCACTAAAACAATACCCGAAGATGTCAATTGGTTATGTCGAAATATATATAGCTTCTTTTCGCATAGCCCTAAACGAGTTCATGACTTTAAGGAATTTCAGGAGTATTGCTCCGTGAAACCACAAAAAATATTAAGTGTTTGTCAAACACGATGGCTGTCTTTAGAGGGAGTTGTTTCCCGAATGAATGAGCAATAAAATTTTTTTTTATTTTGCAAAATTAGAAGTCAATGCAAATCGATCAAACCAATTGGCTGAAAAATGTAAGATAATAAAACAAAATCCTATTTCCTATTTCTTTCGTATGCGTTGCCTTTGATTAACAATTTGAACAAAGAATTTCAGTCAGAAAAAAGTCGTCTTCCATATCTCTATTCGAGTATGAAATCATATTTCTTGTTCATTTTGAATAATTTTATTGCAAAGAACAAAGTACTTCACGTCAATATTAACTATAAAAGCACTTGTAATCATATTGAACTACCAAAAATATTTATTGGTACAAAAGCAGAAGTTCTATTAAAAAAAAGGCAACAGCTGATGAAATAAATGAAGTGAAAGGTAACATCCCGGCATTTTACAGAGAGCTTTTAGATCAAATAAAATTAAGATTTGATTTCTCCAGGAAGGATTTAGAACTTTTAAAATTAATAACACCTGAGGAGGTGATGTCAGCAAATGACAATAATATTTTAGATTTAGTTTTGGAATATTCAGACTTATTTGAATGTGACTGTGATAAATTAAATTAAGTAATCACAATTTGAATTGTAATTTGGATATAGACTTATTTTGGGAGAAAGTCTCTTCCATGAAAGATGGACCAGATCTAAGTGGCTTTGTATTTAATTTATTGTCATTGCCTCACAGTTCTGCAGTGGCAGAGAGAAAATTCTCTTCTCTTAAATTAATTAAAACCAGCATTAGAAATAAGTTGGAAGTAAGTATTTTACATGCGATAATGATCTGTAAAGAACTAACGAATAGAAATATTGTTTGGTCAGCAAAAAAAAAAGAGTTTCCATGAAAGATGGAGTGGGCGACGTAAAATTTCCAGATCTCAGTGGCTTTGTATTTAATTTATTGTGATTCTCTTCTCTTAAATTAATTAAAACCAGCATTAGAAATAAGTTGGAAGTAAGTACTTTACATGCGATAATGACCTGTAAATAACTAACGAATAGAAATATTTTTTGGTCAGCAAAAAAAGATTTTCATTATTTTTACAACTTTGTCAATTAAACACAAGAATTGTTTTTTTTTATTATTTTTATAATAACAATGATATTTAATTATATAATATTTGACACCAAATGTGTTCCTTTAAGTTTAATACAATAATTTTTAAATACATAAAAAACAATGTTAACATAAAGTGGTTATTTGTTTTGAGTTAAATAAAATTATATGAATAAAGAAATTCTATAAAATAACTGTCTTTTACAATTTTTAGGTGTAAAAAATGTATGGCTACATTAAGTTTCGGTTTGCTACACTTTTGGATACAGAAAATATTGTGTTAGTGGCAACACTGGGAACATATGCTGACGCTGTTGCTAGGAATATTAACTCAAAATCCAAAAACAATCCAACATTTACTGCTAAACCAGATCGCCCCTCTATCGCTATCAATGCTGCTCAATCAGCTGCCGTTAATGATTCTATTAATCGGAACTCAACTACTTCAAGTACTGCTAATCGAAATTTTAAGTTAAAAGTGAGCACTAGGATCAAAAAATTCCCAGCTGCTGCAACTGTTGTTGGTGTTAATGCCAATTGTGATCTTGATGTCGTCATACCCAAGAAATGGATTCACTTGTCTGCTTTTAAGAACTCAGTCAACGAAGAAGATATTATATCTTTTGTTGTTAAACATGCTAATTTTGATTGAGAGCATCTTTTATGTTGTAAATTAATTAAGAAAGATAATGATATTAATAATCTTAAGAGGATAAACTTTAAGTTAGGTGTGTCCCCATCTTTTTTAATGCTGTTTTCTCCTCTTCAGTGTGGCCCTCGGGCATAAAGTTCCGTCTCTTTAAGTTTTTTCCAAGGGAGGGGAAAACGGCGCTGCAGATTAGTTGATGCGCCTGTTAATCACGATTTTATTCATGCGTTTTCTGCACCTTCCTCAACTGGCTTCTGTCTTAAAGTGTACTATAAAAATTTATCGGGTATTAGGTGTAAATCAAATATTATTCGCAACTTTTCTTCACATTTGGATTTCGATATTATCGTTATTGTTCAGACTTGGTTGAATTCTAATTACTTTGATAGTGAATACTTTGATTCAAATGTCTATTATATATTCCGTAAGGACAGAGATCACGTAAAAACTGGCTGTCTAAGAGGGGGTGGTGTTCTCTTAGCAGTTCATCAAAAATATCGTCCTCGTTCAATTATGCTTGATAATGATGATACTATTCTGGACCAGCTATGTATTGTCCTCTAGAGTTGTACAAGTTGCACGCAAATATTCGCTGGTATTAGATAAGGTGAAAGAGAATAATATTTGTGTTCTGGGTGACTTTAATTTAAGCAATATCGTCTGGTCTGGTTGTTCCTATAGTCCTGCTCTTATTCCTTAAAATTTTTCGTCTACTCACGAGTTATTTCTTATTGATCGCTGCTTAGTCTGAATCTGATTCAAATCAACTCATATTCAAATAGTCTCGATCGATTTCTTGACTTAGTCTTTCTCAGTGATAATGTAAAATTTAGGTTTCTTGATGGATTCTCTTCAATTACTCCTGCCACCATTCATCATTCTCCGTTAGCGTTTGAGGTGGATACTTATCTTTTCGCTGCTCTTAAACCGATTGATGGGCTTGGTTTTAATTTTGCATTTTGTGATTTTGAACGACTGAACAATCTGCTCTTTGAGATTAATTGGGATGATTTACTTTCGGGACTAGATACAGCTAATAGTTTCTCCATTTTTAAGAAATCAATTCATGAATTTTGTCATTATAATATCCCGCTCAAACATATACAACCATATAAGTTGCCTTGGTACATTAAAGACCTCACACGTTTAAAAAATCTTAGAAATAAATACTACAGAAAATTCTCTTCAACTAAATCTCATGTTTCCTTTGTTCAATATCACCACTACACAAAATTGTTTAATGAATTGGATAAGTTTCTCTATAAAAGGTTTATTAATAGTACGGAGTCTGCAATTAAGTCAAACCCTAAATTCTTTTGGAAATTAGTAATAACGGGTGATTTTTTTGAGGTTAGGATTTTCATGCATTAGTATTTGACAGATCACGTGGGATTTCAGACATGGTGTCAAAGAGAAAGATGCTCAGTATGCTTTGACATTTCATCATGAATAGACTTACTAACGAGCAACGCTTGCAAATCATTGAATTTTATTACCAAAATCAGTGTTCGGTTCGAAATGTGTTTATCGACAAATTTTGTTCAGCGATGAGGCTCATTTCTGGTTGAATGGCTACGTAAATAAGCAAAATTGCCGCATTTGGGGTGAAGAGCAACCAGAAGCCGTTCAAGAACTGCCCATGCATCCCGAAAAATGCACTGTTTGGTGTGGTTTGTACGCTGGTGGAATCATTGGACCGTATTTTTTCAAAGATGCTGTTGGACGCAACGTTACGGTGAATGGCGATCGCTATCGTTCGATGCTAACAAACTTTTTGTTGCCAAAAATGGAAGAACTGAACTTGGTTGACATGTGGTTTCAACAAGATGGCGCTACATGCCACACAGCTCGCGATTCTATGGCCATTTTGAGGGAAAACTTCGGACAACAATTCATCTCAAGAAATGGACCCGTAAGTTGGCCACCAAGATCATGCGATTTAACGCCTTTAGACTATTTTTTGTGGGGCTACGTCAAGTCTAAAGTCTACAGAAATAAGCCAGCAACTATTCCAGCTTTGGAAGACAACATTTCCGAAGAAATTCGGGCTATTCCGGCCGAAATGCTCGAAAAAGTTGCCCAAAATTGGACTTTCCGAATGGACCACCTAAGACGCAGCCGCGGTCAACATTTAAATGAAATTATCTTCAAAAAGTAAATGTCATGAACCAATCTAACGTTTCAAATAAAGAACCGATGAGATTTTGCAAATTTTATGCGTTTTTTTTTAAAAAAAAGTTATCAAGCTCTTAAAAAATCACCCTATATTATGTTCACGATGATCCTGGTACTAGTTCCACTTTTTCAGCTAATAATTTCTCATGCATAAATTTTGGCTCACTGTGTCTTTCACAGGATGATATTGCAAATTCTATTTGTGATATTAAGTCTTCTTCCAAATTGGATTTGGTGGGATTCCGCCTGTGCTTTTAAAAAATTGTAGTGCCTTGATATACCCTCTCATGCTTATCTTCAATAAGTTTCTCTCCTCTGGGAATTTTATCTTCTTCTTAATTGGCGTAGACACCGCTTACGCGATTGTAGCCGTGTTAACAACCGCACGCCAGTCCTTTCTTCTTTTCGCAACGTGGCGCCAATTGGCAATTCCAAGCGAATCCAGGTACTTCTCCACTTGGTCTTTCCAACGGAGTGGAGGTCTTCCTCTTCCTCTGCTTCCCGCGGCGAGTACTGCGTCGAATATTTTCAGAGCTGGAGTGTTTTCGTCTATCCGGACAACATGACCTAGCCAGCGTAGCCGCTATTTTTAATTCGCTGGACTAGGTCAATATCATCGTATATCTCGTACAGCTCATCGTTCCATCGAATGCGATATTCGCAGTGGCCAACGCGCAAAGGACCATAAATCTTTTGCAGAACTTTTCTCTCGAAAACTCGCAACGTCGACTCATCGGATGTTGACATCGTCCAAGCCTCTGCACCATATAGCAGGACGGGAATTATGAGCGACTTATAGAGTTTGGCTTTTGTTCGTCGAGAGAGGACTTTACTTTTCAATTGCCTACTCAGTCCGAAGTAGCACCTGTTCGCAAGAGTAATCCTGCGTTGGATTTCCAGGCTGGCATTGTTGGTGGTGTTAATGCTGGTTCCTAAATAGACGAAATTATCTACAACTTCAAAGTTATGACTGTCAAAAGTGACGTGAGAGCCAAGTCGCGAGTGCGACGACTGTTTGTTTGATGACAGGAGATATTTCGTCTTGCCCTCGTTCACTGCCAGACCCATTTCTTTTGCTTCCTTGTCCAGTCTGGAGAAAGCAGAACTAACGGCGCGGGTGCTGAGGCCGATGATATCAATATCATCGGCATACGCCAGCAGTTGTACACTCTTATAGAAGATGGTACCTTCTCTGTTGAGTTCTGCAGCTCGAACTATTTTCTCCAGAAGCAGGTTGAAAAAGTCGCACGATAGGGAATCGCCTTGTCTGAAACCTCGTTTGGTATCGAACGGCTCGGAGAAGTCCTTCCCGATCCTGACGGAGCTTTTTGTGTTGCTCAACGTCAGCTTGCACAGCCGTATTAGTTTTGCGGGCTCCTTTTCGTACTGTCGAAAGCAGCTTTGAAATCGACGAAGAGGTGGTGTGTGTCGATTCTCCTTTCACGGGTGTTTTCCAAGATTTGGCGCATGGTGAATATCTGGTCGGTTGTTGATTTGCCAAGTCTAAAGCCACACTGATAAGGTCCAATCAGTTTGTTGACGGTGGGCTTTAATCTTTCACACAATACGCTCGATAGAACCTTGTACGCGATGTTGAGGAGGCTTATCCCACGGTAGTTGGCGCAGATTGTGGGGTCACCTTTTTTATGGATTGGGCAGAGCGCACTTAGATTCCAATCGTTGGGCATGCTTTCGTCCGACCATATTTTACAAAGAAGCTGATGCATGCTGCTTATCAGTTCTTCGCCGCCGTGTTTGAATATCTCGGCCGGCAATCCGTCGGCCCCTGCCGCTTTATTGTTCTTCAGGCGGGCAATTGCTATCCGAACTTCTTCATGGTCGGGTAATGGAACGTCTGCTCCGTCGTCATCGATTGGGGTATCGGGTTCGCCTTCTCCTGGTGTTATGCGTTCACTGCCGTTCAGCAGGTTGGAGAAGTGTTCCCTCCATAATCTAAGTATTACCCCTGTCGGCCAGCTTATCAAGCTGTTTGTACTCACGCATTTCGGCCTCTTTCGTCTTCTGTCTGCAAATGCGTCTCGCTTCCCTCTTCAACTCTCGGTATCTATCCCATCCCGCACGTGTTGTGGTCGATCGTAACGTTGCGAGGTAGGCAGCCTGTTTTCTCTCCGCTGTGACACGGCACTCCTCGTCGTACCAGCTGTTCTGAGTGCAAGCCGTTCGGCTGTCTGTTGTGATTGCAGCTTCTCGACGTCGAACCTTCCATGTGTTTGTTGACGTGCGTTTTTTGCTGCACAGAGGCGGCTGCGAACCTTAGCTGCAACAAGATAGTGGTCCGAGTCGATGTTAGGACCTCGGAGTGCACGCACATCTAAAACACTGGAGACGTGTCTTCCGTCTATCACAACATGATCGATCTGGTTGGTAGTTTTTCGATCCGGAGACAGCCAGGTAGCTTGATGGATCTTCTTATGCTGGAATCTAGTACTACAGATAACCATATTTCGGGCCCCGGCGAAGTCGATCAGCCTCAACCCATTTGGGGATGTTTCCTGGTGGAGGCTGAATTTACCGACCGTAGTGCCAAAGATACCTTCTTTGCCCACCCTGGCGTTGAAGTCGCCAATCACGATTTTGACATCGTGGCGGGGGCATCTCATATAAGTGCGCTCCAAGCACTAATAAAAGGCATCTTCGGCGACGGAGTCTCTCTCCTACCACGAATCCCACACCAAACCTGCGCTCCTTTATATGGCCACTGTAGTAAATGTCACAAGGACCTACTCGTCTCTGTCCTTGTCTCGTCCATCGCATTTCTTGGACGGCGGTGATGTCAGCCTTTGTTTTCACAAGGACATCAACCAGCTGGGCAGTGGCACCTTCCCAGTTAAGGCACCGGACATTCCAGATGCATGCCCTCAATTCGTAGTCCTTATTTCATTTGCCATGGTCGTCATCAAAAGGTGGGTCTCTCATCCGAGGCTGGTTATAACTATTCACTGGGGGTGTTTTTTTACGTGGCGGGTCCCAAACCCAGCGCAACCTACAATCCACACAACCCTATGCAGGGGATGTTTCGCCTTCTCTCTTTAGCTCGCCTTCAAACGGATGTTCTTAGGCTACCCAGAGGATACTTGGTCAAAGACCAGAAGTCGTGAGCTGCTTGTGTCACATGTAAAAGAATCGTTTCTGGCCCCTCCTAAGTGAATGGCAATCAGAGAACTTTCCTCACTTGCGTGAACTTCTACACATGACTCCATCCTCCTCTGGGAATTTTATTTCTGACTGGAAATTGACATGCATTACCCCTATTCTTAACCCTTTAACAGGTAAGACCGCCCCGAGGCGGCCTTCAATAAATAGTCCCAAACTCATAGGAAATTTTATTTTTGTCTACAGCTGTTATTAGAACCGTTGAATAATACATCAACTCATATTTCCTTAATATCAACAAATCTTTTGTGACGTTTCGTTTTTTTGTTATCGACAGTTGAATGCAGAAATTCAGTGTTAAAGTGCAATTAATTCGAACGCCGATTTTAAAATTTTCAAATTTAAAATAAAAAGTGTTTTATCGAAATATTCATACTGAAGAATTTTTTTTGATTAAGAAAGTTAATTTATTTTATGCTAATATAATTTTTAACAAAAAATAAAAAGTATTTCGAGTTTTAAGAACACAAACACGAAGACCGTCACAGGGCGGTCTTACCTGTTTAGGCGAAATTTTTCTTAGGTATTTCTTTGTTTGAAAGTATTTTTTTATTTTTATTTTTTGTTTTTAATGCAGCATCGAAATGACATTAAATTTAATCTAAGTAAACTTAATAATGAAGAGCTGCTCCAATTAATACAGTTGAAATAGGCGAGGATGATTGTGATTTTAACAGTGACGATTAATTGGACGACCGTGATTATATGATATTTCAGCGTCTATTCGGAAAATGAATGAAGCAATTGATTCATTTACACAAACCACCGATATGCCCTTGTATATAAGTTTAATTGGTGATATACGTGTAGGATTATCAACGCTTACTAAAATACTTGAAGCATTTTTCTCTACCGCAGCAAGGTCATTGACAGCAATATATTTAAAGAAAAAGACCACGATATCCATTACCAACCCTGGAAACTACTGGTCCCTTAGTCATTCTCTCTTCTCGTTGTTTTACAGGTTCAGATTTTTGGTGTTTATTCAAAATTTTCCGCAGCAACTCACGCTTACCTCCACATATCACAAAGCTTGACACACCTATGGAAATTGATTGAGAGGATTCAAAAAGATAAAACGGGATATGATCCGAAATGGTATACGAAAATTGTCAGATGAATTCAACAAACGGTTCGATTCTGTTTCAATGCCTGCTCGCCTTTGCGTCGATGAGCAAATCTGTAGCACAAAATTAAAACATCATCTTCGGCAGTATATCTCCACAAGTGGGGAATAAAATTGTTCGTCTCGTGTGAGGATTTGCGTATCGCTTCGAAGTCTATAACGGCTCTGGCGTTAACATCTTTTTACCAGGTCAGCCGGATCTTGGAAGTACTGCAAATGTCATTATACCACTATCACAAACAATACCTGATTTTGCTAATCACATCTTATATATCTTTACCTTTGTTGGCATATTTACGTGCAAGGGGCATCTATAGCTTGTGCACGATACGAACGATACGAGCGAACCGAATACCAAAATGGAAGTTTCCGTTGGATAAGGATGTAAAGAACGAAAAAAAGCTATTCAATTGAGAAACTTACTATAGGCAAAAGAGCAGAACATCCAGTCGCGCATGTCTGCTTTGATCAATATGGTCACTTTCCCATTTGTTTTCCTAAAGATGATGGAAAAAGAAAATGTAAATTGTGCTTAAGTTCAGACACGCAGAGTTTTTGTTCCAAATATAAACCAAATTAATGACACTCAACTACGTAAAACTGTTTTTTTTGACAATCATTACAAAAATTATTAAACTTAGGCATTTGAATTCCCCTAGTTATTGAAATTCTTCTTTTGTTTTTATTATTTTTTTTTCCTTTTGAAATAAAATTAATTTTTAATTGTAACCACACCTATTTCTTTATTTTGACCTAAACCGGCAAGGCTGCCCTGAGGCGGGCTTCAGATTATTCTCACCTGTGAGCACAAAAAAATTATATCATCGTATTTTTGAGGTTTATGGAGCCCAAATACCCTACAAAAAAATTCCCAATCTTTTCTGTCCACGATTTTAGTTTTGCTTGTTAGAGGGTTAAAGGTGGTAGAAAAAATGTTGTCTCCAATTACAGGTCTATTTCAAAACTTTCTACTATTTCGAAAATTTTTCAGTGTTCTGGTAGAAATAAATTATTTTTTGCAGTAAAATCAATAATTAATGTCAATCAGCATGGGTTTGTCTCTGGGCGCTCCACTGTGTCAAACTTAGCGGTTTTTAGTGATTATTGTATGTCTGCATTCTCCGCTGGATTTCAGGTAGATTGTGTCTACACAGATTTCTCTAAAGCCTTTGATAAAGTATCTCACAATATCCTAATTAAAAAATTATCACCTTAAGGTTTTCATTCCGTCTTCTTGCAGTGGATTAAATCATATCTGCACAATAGACGATGCGTTGTCAGTGTCAATGGAGTGTCATCTGATTCATTCATTGCGTCTTCGGGAGTGCCACAAGGAAGCATCTTCCTTTATGCTGGTTGTCATTGACATTTCCTGTTGCTTCTCTTTCGCTAACTTTCTGTTATATGTAGATAGCGTAAAAATTTTTGCAATAATCAAAAACTCACAAGATTTATTCAAACTTCAATGTGATATTGATACTTTTTATGATTGGTGCTTGAAATCGAAGCTTTTTCTGAATCTAGATAAATGCTCTCAGATCTCTCATGGTAGGGGACGTAACATCTTATCTTCAAGTTATAATATTTCTAATTGCGTTCTAAAATGCGTTACTGAAATCAAAGATCTTGGGGTAATCTTTGACAACAGATTTTCTTTCAGTAATCATATCAACTATATCTCTTCAAAATCATTTTCTGTGCTCTGCTTTGTCCGTCGAAATGCTTAAAAATTTTCCGAACCCTACAATACCCTCAATTCTGTTTTTTAGTTAAAGTTATCTACTTAAATATGTAATTGTAATTTAATAACTTTAGAATTCTAATTTGCATCCTAATTCTAAATTAGTCTGTAAGAATTAATGCTCATAGACTTAACTAAATAAATAAATAAACAACAGCTACCATATCAGGGAACTGGAGACCTATCACAGATCCGACACATAACACTTGGAATCTATCAAGTACCCAACCTTGAATGGATGTCTACAAAAAGCATATCGGACATAAGCAGCTTCATCGAAACCTCACCTCGGGTGAAACGGGTTTCGTAAAACGAAAATGAAATAACTATTTATAGTATTACTAGAGGACCCGTCCACGTTTCACTGTTGCTCATACATAGATAATACTACTACTACCCTCTACATGATTTCTATTAGTTGGATTATGATTATTAGTTAATGAGATATAGCATTTCTGTGAAGCAACTTGTATTAGTTTACAAAGAAATAGATCATAGAGCATTTCGTGTGTTAATAAATCACTGCTTTTTGGTAGAAAATACTGTTGAATTTGGGATCAGGGAAATCCACCGATGAAACGATATTTGCTAAGCTTAAATAGGCTCTGTGCAATGTGGGTACCTCGCAAGTTCATAATCCAACAAAAACAATGATTCTGATTCTGAGAAGTGTTTGAGTGTTCTTTAGTCGCAATAAAACCGACGTTCGGTGTGTGACAATAGAAACATAGCTTCATCATTTCTCATTGAAGTCCAATCGAGAGTCATTCTAGTGGACTGCACATGATAAACCGGTCTTCAGGCGTGGAAAGACGAAAAAGTCGGCTGCAAAAGTTATGACATCAGTCTTTTGGGATGCACGTGGTATAATATATACTCAATGACTGATTACCGAGCCAGTTACAATCTATTTCACTGCATATTTGGTTGCACTTCTTTTATACTATTCCAAATAGTTTGCAATTGTATTATTTTTGAGGAAGAATCTGTTTAAAATTGTACGTATCTATTCAAATGATTTCTACAAACAAAAATTTTGAACTTATTATTTTTTTTTGCCAAATCGGTTCAGATGTGTTCTTGAGTTATAAATGGTGTAACTAACAATAACTTTCTTTCATATATGTATATTAGGGTGGGTCGATTCCGGACTTTTTCGATTCGGGAATTCTAATAGTGCGGAAAAGTTCCCTTAGTACTTCCTGATTCCAATGAAACTTTTTGTTTTGAGATCGGATTGCATCTTCAACCCCAACTCCGGCCTTGAAATTTCGGAAATTCGCCTAAAATCGTGAAATTGTCTACCTAGCGCCTGAAATACGCATCTCATGGCAAAATGTATAAAACAAAAGTTATTTGTCATTATTCGCTACCGAAATGGTATATGTGATCATGACCGTAGGACGAACCGTTCCCGAGATACGAGCGAAAATGTGGCGCGCCACAGCGCACCGTGAAAATCGGCTAGTGGCCACACTTCTTGAGGTTGATTTCGCCGAGTGCCATCACTCACATTCATTGCGCTATCACACAAATATTTCTTCATCGAGTTCCTTCACTGTTGTCCGTGATTTCGCCGAGTTCTATCACTTACATTCATTTGCCTGCGCCATACGACACGTTCCGACTGGTTTCCACATAAATATTTTTTCATCGAGTTCATTCACTCTTGTCGTTGATTTCGCCGAGTGCAATCACTTATATTCTCTCAACAGAACACAGAACTCAAAATGTCTGTATCTAAATTTAAATTTAGACAGCAATGTCCTGTGTTTGGCATATATCCGTACAATCTCTCTGAGTCCCAGTTACCTACTTACCAGGATGTTCTTTTGTGTTATCAGTTTGAAAGATTTCGTATAGGGCGACTCCGAGGCGACAACTATGAATCTAGGAGTAAAGAGGTTACAGAAATAGTTGCAAAAAAGGTTGAAAATACTTTCAAAAAGTCATCTATTCCGATAGTTTCACACACCAGAGTTGTACAAATGCTCACCACATACCATACGAAATTTCTGACTCTTAAACAAATGTTTTTAAGGAACCCAATAGGTTTGAGCTCTAAAAGAGACGACTTTGTATCTTCTGCCGGACATCGCTGCTTGTAAATGCATTTATTTTTCTTCTTGCACTTGTCCAAAGGAAAGGAAAGTTCCTATCATTGAACAACCATTTCCCTTGGACCAGAGAACCAGAAGAATTGGTCGCATTGGAAGTGTTGATCTACCTGAAACAAAAAAGATTACAAAGAAAAATTAACGTAAAGAAAAGCTTTCAAAACGTCATTCAACATCAACACTTACCAGAAAAGTAATTTTAATTCCATTGAAAGGAACTGAATTATCATTTTATAAAATAAAATGTAATATTATAAGTGATAACATAATAATGTAAGTATGTACATATACATATGTGTTTTTTTTAATAATAGAGAAAATTAACACAAAATATGAAAATCAAGTTTTTTATTTCATTATATCTAGTCATTATTAGAACCAGTTACAAAATCCTTGTTGTTATACAATAATATAATAGTAACTCTTACTAATTTCGTAATGGATTTCTTAGCCTTTGGTTCATAGCGTTACGGCTCAAGTGGCTTGCGCACAATTGAGCTTCTTCGTATATTCACAAGTGTTTTGTATTCATGAATGTCAGAGAATCCTAAGCAAAGATTCATAAGTATTGTGAGCTCATAAGCAAACACTTGTGAATATATGCTTCATACAAGCTAAGCAGCTCACAAGCCAAAACTCTCTCTCTCATAATTGTAAGTGAGCAGTATTCACACTTATACTCATTCCGTGAATAATTTGCTTGCTTCATACTCAATTTTTCGCAAGTGGCTCAAAGTTGTGTTTAACTCATTCACTGCAGATCACTGGTACATACTTACAGTTTCCTCACCTTTGTGGTTCTCAATAAGATTCAACAGTTCAATCAAAGATGGCTCGCGCCATCTCTATTCTGCAATTCAAAGGTCGAGATACTTATCTGCTAAACTGCGCAAGGTTGTCGATTCATCCATTCAACAGAATGCTTTCTTTGCTCTTCCAGAAAACATTCTCCTTAGTATTGTGACTGACGAACGGATAGAAGTCAGAAAGTTGGCCCTTGACCGTCTTCTGGCAGCCAGAGAAGCAGAGTCTGACACTGTAAATGGAAGGGTTAGATGTAATAAAGTGCCAAAGCTGAATTTCAAAGCTAATAATTATTACAATATGATTAACTGGAACTCTGGATACTCTTGTAGAACCCCCAAAGGTGATCTAGTTACCGATGCGCAGAGCATACTTAAATTATGGAGGGAACACTTCTCCAGCCTGCTGAATGGCAGTGAAAGCACAACACCGGGAGAAGGCGAACCCGATTCCCCAATCGATGACGATGGTGCAGACGTTCCATTACCCGACCATGAAGAAGTTCGAATAGCAATCACCCGCCTGAAGAACAACAAAGCGGCAGGGGCCGATGGATTGCCGGCCGAGCTATTCAAACACGGCGGCGAAGAACTGATAAGGAGCATGCATCAGCTTCTTTGTAAAATATGGTCGGACGAAAGCATGCCCAACGACTGGAATTTAAGTGTGCTATGCCCAATCCATAAAAAAGGAGACCCCACAATCTGCGCCAACTACCGTGGGATTAGCCTCCTCAACATCGCATATAAGGTTCTATCGAGCGTATTGTGTGAAAGATTAAAGCCCACCGTCACCGAACTGATTGGACCTTATCAGTGTGGCTTTAGACTTGGCAAATCAACAACCGACCAGATATTCACCATGCGCCAAATCTTGGAAAACACCCGTGAAAGGAGAATCGACACACACCACCTCTTCGTCGATTTCAAAGCTGCTTTCGACAGCACGAAAAGGAGCTGCCTTTATGCCGCGATGTCTGAATTTGGTATCCCCGCAAAACTGATACGGCTGTGTAAACTGACGTTGAGCGGCACCAAAAGCTCCGTCAGGATCGGGAAGAACCTCTCCGAGCCGTTCGATACCAAACGAGGTTTCAGACAAGGCGACTCTCTATCGTGCGACTTTTTCAATCTGCTGCTGGAGAAAATAGTTCGAGCTGCAGAACTTAATCGAGCAGGTACAATCTTCTATAAGAGTGTACAACTGCTGGCGTATGCCGATGATATTGATATCATCGGTCTCAACACCCGCGCCGTTAGTTCTGCTTTCTCCAGACTGGACAAGGAAGCAAAACGAATGGGTCTGGCAGTGAACGAGGGCAAGACGAAATATCTCCTGTCATCAAACAAACAGTCGTCGCACTCGCGACTTGGCACTCACGTCATAACTTTGAAGTTGTAGATAATTTCGTCTATCTTGGAACCAGCGTAAACACCACCAACAATGTCAGCCTAGAAATCCAACGCAGGATAACTCTTGCGAACAGGTGCTACTTCGGACTGAGTAGGCAATTGAGGAGCAAAGTCCTCTCTCGACAGACAAAAACCAAACTCTATAAGTCTCTCATAATTCCCGTCCTGCTATATGGTGCAGAGGCTTGGACGATGTCAACAGCGGATGAGTCGACGTTGCGAGTTTTCGAGAGAAAAATTCTGCGAAAGATTTATGTCCTTTGCGCGTTGGCCACGGCGAATATCGCATTCGATGGAACGATGAGCTGTACGAGATATACGACGACATTGACATAGTTTAGCGAATTAAAAGACAGCGGCTACGCTGGCTAGGTCATGTTGTCCGGATGGATGAAAACACTCCAGCTCTGAAAGTATTCGACGCAGGACCCGCCGGGGGAAGCAGAGGAAGAGGAAGACCTCCACTCCGTTGGAAGAACCAAGTGGAGAAGGACCTGGCTTCGCTTGGAACATCCAATTGGCGCCACGTAGCGAAAAGAAGAAAGGACTGGCGCGCGGTTGTTAACTCGGCTATAATCGCGTAAGCGGTGTCTACGCCAATTAAGAAGAAGAAGATTAACTGGAAGACTATTACCTTGACTGTTCCACCAGTTCTTTGTTCAGTTTCTAACGAAGAACTCATAAAAGGGCTGTCGGGAGACACTGCAGAGGTATGGAAGTTTAGTGAATTCCCCTCTCACACCGTGGCAGTCGAGAGAATTGTCAAACTGGTGACAGAGGCATCTTCTAAAGTTGTTGGCCCCCAATCTCGTGATCGTTTTATACGCTCTACACTGAAATCTAGGCAACAAGTGCCAAAGCTTAGGACAAAATCTGATTTTATCAATAAATTTGACACAGATTCAGACTAAAACAAGCCTGACATATGGTTGGTTGGTTGGGTTGGGCTTGGGAGGAACCCAAAGAGCAGCCACCTCCACGCGGTGGGTTCTGGGTGACCAATACAGGTTAGCTGAGAGCTGCAACAATTTTCACCTTGCGCTGTGGCGCGCCCCCTTTTCGCTCGTATCTCGGGAACGGTTCATCCTACGGCCATGATCACGTATACCATTTCGGTAGCAAATGACGTGACAAATAACTTTTGTTTTATACATTTTGCCATGAGATGCGTATTTCAGGCGTTAGGTAGACAATTTCACGATTTTAGGCGAAATTTCAAGGCCGGAGTTGGGGTTGAATATGCAATCCGATCTCAAAACAAAAAGTTGCATTGGAATCAGGAAGTACTAAGGAAACTTTTCCGCACTATTAGAAATCCCGAATCGAAAAAAGTCCGAAATCGACCCACCCTAATGTATATAGATGTGAGGTTGTTTTTATTATTATTATTATTTTTTGAAGAAATGAAATATTCAAATGATTCCTACAAACATGAATTTTGAACAAATAGGTAAAATATTTGTAATTTTGAGTAGTATTAAAATTTGACATAATGAGATAAAAAGTATACTATGTCCTTACCCTGGTTCTAAGCTACCTTCCCACCAATTTTCAGCCAAATCGGTTCAGCCGTTCTTGAGTTATAAATGGTGTAACTAACAACAACTTTCTTTCATATATATAGATGTGAGGCTGTTTTTATTATTATTTTTTTTTTTGAAGAAATGAAATATTCAAATGATTCCTATAAACATGAATTTCGAACAAAATAAATTTTTGGATTTATGAGTTGTATTAAATTTTGACATAAAGAGATAAAAAAAAAGTATCCTATGTCCTTACCCTGGTTCAGAGCTACCTCCCCACCAATTTCTAGCCAAATCGGTTCAGCCGTTCTTGAGTTATAAATGGTGTAACTAAAAACAACTTTCTTTCATATATATAGATGTGAGGCTGTTTTTATTATTATTATTTTTTTTTTGAAGAAATTAAATATTCAAATGATTCCTATAAAAATGAATTTTGAACAAATGCTTATGATTTGAGATATAATATTTGTAATTTTGAGTAGTATTAAATTTTGACATAAAGAGATAAAAAGTATACTATGTCCTTACCCTGGTTCTAAGCTACCTCCCCACCAATTTTCAGCCAAATCGGTTCAGCCGTTCTTGAGTTATAAATGGTGTAACTAACAATAACTTTCTTTTATATATCGCTCATTTGCTGCAAGACCGGCATATGTCAAAAAGATCGATTTTCCAGAAAACGCGTTTAAAGTTTTCAACTGACCACAACCTTACACGGTGACTCCAACCTTACACCTCTTCTCAAGCGGAGCATATAAGAGGTATTCATATGAATTTTTCACTCAACATGAAGTATGATATAACGATGATATGATAAAAACACGTCAAGTGGACCCCCCATTTTCCACAGCAGCGCTGACCGCCCGTCTTTTTTTTGCTTAATCTAATTGCGATCAGTCAACTTTTTTCGCGGATTTCGTTACTTGAATATTTATTGCAAAATACTGAACAAAAAAAATTTTATTTTTTGAGGGAGAAGTCATTAAAATGTTCATTTGTTAACTTAAAAGTTAATAAACAATAGAAAAAATAAAAATATTTAAAATTCATGCATATTTTCTGAAAGTAAAAGTATTGAACTATAACTCCCGAAAATTTTATCAAAAAATCACCAATAGTTTTTTAATTATTAATTTAAAAAAAAAAGTAGTAAAAATTTTCAATTAAAAAAAAAAGGTTGTTAAAATTAAAATTAAAAAAAACTGGGAGGGGGATTATTTGTTCATGGTGACTACTTTATGAAAAAATACTCACATTCAAATTCGATGACCAAGTGGAAAATGGGGGGTCCACTTGACGTGTTTTACTCAGCATTAACTCAAAAATCACGTTTTTTGATTTATGCCGGTCTTGCAGCAAATGAGCGATATATACATATGTAGGTATATATACATTTCTAAATACCATTTTCAATTTTGGTTATAGAATGAAGTTTAATTCTGCTATAAAAAAAGTTGTATGTATGTATATCTTCTTGATATAGATTAATATGCTGTATATTTTTAAGCATTTTTGTTAACTTATTCATGGACAAATTGGAAATTATATTTGATAATGAGTGGACCAGAGGAAATAATTGTTGTGGCAAAATTTGGTATTATATATCGTAATAATTCTATTGAACAGTAATACATAATTTTTCAATTGAAGATAAATCAAGAGATATTTAAAAAACACACACATATTCCTATACTTTAAGTATAAATTAATCACAAACGACATACACTTTTTATATGTTAGTGATGAAAATTTATACATATTTTATGAACAATTATTTACATAAAAAATTACCATTATTATTAATAATAGTTATAAGCTAAGTTTTCAAATAATTAGCCTTCTGAAAGAAATTATCGTTTGAATTTGCAATATCTTTATAGTATATAATATATTAATATATTGTTACAAAAGTAGTATTAAGTTGTATTTGTATTGTTATATGCATCCCTTATTATGAACAATAGCTGTAGGTATATGGAATAGCATTTGCCTTTTTGTAGACATCTGGCGCCAAGGCTGTCTGCTTGTCGAAACAATAGACATCTGGCGTCGCAGCCGTCTGCTTGTCTACTTAAACAATTGCTGAGTCTGGCGCCACGGCTCTCTGCTTGTCTAAACAATAGCTGCATTTGGCGCCGTATAGCATTATGTTCTTGTAATTTCCAGACGCAATATTCTAGAAGAACACGTCGGCATCAGCGAGGAGTGCGTGGCTATATAAGCCGTAGCAGTGCCAACGTAATCAACCAGTGCTAAGAGTAAACTGCTATAGTGTAGACGAGTTGTAAAATAAAGAGATTTTGTTGAAGTGAATTAAACGGTTTTATTTGTTAATCTAGAGATACGAACCTAGTAAAGTAAACTAGTAAGGAGTAAATTCGCAACAATTGGTGTCAGAAGTGGGATTGTCAAATAATCCAAATTCAAGGTGGTTAAATTCGGAGAACTGAGAATTCAGCAATTAAAAAAGGAACTGGAGCAGCGTAATTTGCCGATAAGCGGACAAAAGGCGGATCTGCAGGCATGATTACGTGAAGCAATGGAAGCGGATGGAATTAATGTGGACGAGTTCGAATTTGATGGGCCAGAAACTTCTACAAAGGTAGAAGAAAAAGTAGAAGAACAACGAACATCATCAAGTGTAGACACGAACATGCTGTTAGTGGCTATTATGCAAATAATAGCTGAAAATACATCACAAATAGCAGAAAATGCAGTGCAAATAGAAAAACTCCTGGCACAGCAAATAGCTGAAAATACACCACAGTTAGAGTCTCGCCTTACACAACAAATGACTGAAAATAATACGCAGTTAGAAAATCGTTTGGTACAACAGATTACGGAAAATACTACACAACTACAAAAACAAGTGCAAGAGAAATTTTCAAAATTTGAAGACGAATTAAGCACTTTAAAAAATGACGAAGAAAATTTAAAATCAGAAGTTCTTCAATTAAGTAATCGTGTGCGAGAACTGGAACTACATGGCCCTGCACCATCAACAAATAATCAAAGATTGAAGGCACCCACATTCGATGGAAGTATTCCATTTCAAATTTTCAAACTTCAGTTTGAAAAGACAGCAATGGCCAATAACTGGAATGCAGCGGACAAAGTGGCGTCCTTGTTTGTATCATTGAAAGAACCTGCGGCAGAAATCCTTTAGACTATTCCAGACTGTGAACGGGACAACTATGAGGCATTGATGAGTGCGATAGAAAGACGATATGGTAGTGAGCACCGGAAACAAATATACCAGATCGAACTGCAAAATAGGGGTCAGAAGCTGAACGAGTCATTGCAAGAGTTCGCATCTGAAATAGAACGACTGGCTTATTTGGCAAATGCAGATGCACCTGTGGATCACATTGAGAGGGTAAAAATTCAATGTTTCATAAATGGAATTCGTGATGTGGACACCAAACGCGCCACATATGCATTGCCAAAAAGAACGTTTGCTGAAACGGTTTCGCACGCCCTCACACAGGAAACAGCTTCCCTACTAAGTAAGCCAGCACACAAAGTACAAAGAGTTGAAATGGAACAACCGGCGCTGATGGAAGAAATATTGAAGACTCTGAAGACAATTGCTGCACAGCGAGTAAATACAACAGGCAGATGTTTCATCTGTAGAAAAGCGGGTCACTTTGCCCGAAATTGCAAGATAAAAGTAAACCCATCAAAATGGAAACAACCAACAGAACACCGAAAGAGGATTCACCACAAAAATGCGGATGCATTATCACGTCGCCCTTGTCCACTGGAATTTAAACATTGCTCCAAATCAGAAGGAAAAGAAGGTATAATCGACGTGCGAATTCTGAATATAGAACCTGAAGATGATTGGACTCCTCACCGCATCAGAATCAATCAGCTGGAGGACCCTGATCTTGCAAAGCTGATAATAGCCAAAGAAAATGGGTTACGACCACCAAAGGAACAAATAAGTAACGAGAGTCCAACTGCAAAAGCATATTGGGCCCAATGGAACAGCATAAACCTCGTTAATGGATACCTTCATCGTACCTGGGAAAGCGAAGATGGCAAGCAGTCTCGTCTGCTGATCATAGTACCGAAGTCCATGATCCCGAAAGTATTGAAAGAATATCACAATGGACCTAGTGGAGGGCACCTTGGAATTACAAAAACAATAGAGAAGATTAAACAACGGTTCTACTGGATCGGTTGTCGAGATTCCATAGCAGAATGGATAAGTAATTGCGTAGAGTGCATGGCAGCTAAAGGTCCTAAAGCCAAAAGTCGCGGTAGGCTGCAACAGTACAACGTGGGATCACCATTTGAACGAGTCGCAATGGATGTTGCAGGTGCGTTCCCAACCAGTACGGCCGGAAACAAATATCTCCTGGTTGTCATGGACTATTTCAGTAAATGGCCAGAAGTGTATGCCCTACCAAACCAAGAAGCGAAGACAATAGCCGAAGCGTTTGTAGAAAATTGGGTAACAAGGTTCGGAGTGCCTGTCGAATTACACTCAGATCAAGACAGGAATTTCGAACCTTCCATTTTCTAAGAAGTCTGTACATTATTGGGCATCCACAAGACACGGACAACAGCGTTACACCCACAATCAGATGGAATGGTGGAGAGATTCAACCGAACGCTTGAGGAACATCTGCGGAAAATCGTTGATAAAGATCAACGGAATTGGGACAAGTGCATCCAGATGTTCCTGCTGGCGTATCGTTCAGTGAAGCACGAGACAACTGGTTACATGCCAGCAAAGATTATTTTTGGATCTGATCTGCGACTCCCTGCTGATCTTAAGTTTGGAACGAATCCTGTAGCTGTAAGAAATGATGGAGAGTATTGCTCTGCCTTAAAGGAAACAATGAATGAATTACATCTAATGGTAAGACAGCACACGCATCTGATGAGCAATAAGATGAAGGATCGGTTCGATCAAGCGGCAAATTCAAAAGGTTTTGAAGAAGGTGATCTGGTCCTGTTGTCGAATCCACTTCGAAAGAAGGGCTTGTCCCCGAAACTGCAGACAGCCTGGGAAAGACCCTATATGGTGATGAAACGACTTAATGACGTGGTATACCGCATGCAAAGAAATGGAAAAGCACGATGTACAATGAAAGTAGTACATTTGGAGAGTCTCGCCCCATTTGGATCAAGAGGATTAGGCTTTAGTGGAAGGCAGTGTTACAAAAGTAGTATTAAGTTGTATTTGTATTGCTATATGCATCCCTTATTATGAACAATAGCTGTAGGTATATGGAATAGCATTTGTCTTGTTGTAGACATCTGGCGCCAAGGCTGTCTGCTTGTCGAAACAATAGACTTCTGGCTCCGCAGCCGTCTGCTTGTCTACTTAAACAATTGCTGAGTCTGGCGCCACGGCTGTCTGCTTGTCTAAACAATAGCTGCATTTGGCGCCGTATAGCATTATGTTCTTGTAATTTCCAGACGCAATATTCTAGAAGGACACGTCGGCATCAGCGAGGAGTGCGTGGCTATATAAGCCGTGGCAGCGCCAACGTAATCAACCAATGCTAAGAGTAAACTGCTATAGTGTAGACGAGTTGTAAAATAAAGAGATTTTGTTGAAGTGAATTAAACGGTTTTATTTGTCAATCCAGAGATACCAACCTATTAAAGTAAACTAGTAAGGAGTAAATTCGCAACAATATTATAAATAGTAAATATATTTCTCTCATAAAAAGTAGTTTATATTAGCTTACGCACCACTATTTCGCCATGCCTAATAGCAATACCTGCAAGATATTTGAATATTGATGGGCCTTCATTTTGCGCTTCGGTATTTTAAGTGTGTCTCCAGATTGCAGATTAAAATAACTAACTGAATACAAGCAAATTGTACATATAAATTTGCCTGTGAATAAACATCTTCTGGACCCCACTATTTGGCATGGTTACTTATTTGCACCTAACATTTTTCTGTGGTGAACAATTATTAACTAACCACAGTTAAAAAGAAGCATAAATAAAAAACTTAATTACTCATGCATTTTCTCATAATGACCTCTTCTTTAAGGATATATGCATATTTAAATAAAAGAATTTCCTTTTATAAATATATTAAAGTTTTATATATCTATATAAATAAAAATGAATCGCCAAAATGTATGTACGCTCATAACTTTAATACGACTGAACCAAATTTGATAATTCTTTTTTTAAAATGGTCGTTGAGGATCAGGGATGGTTTATGCGGAGAAAAAAATTCGAATAATTGCCGGAAAACCCCTCAAAACAGCCCTTTTCTTTTTCCCATACAAACGAATGAATGTTTGTTTATTAGTAACGCTAAGAGAATGACTGAGCCAATTTTGGTGAAATTTTCAGAAAATGTTCCATATGGATCGGGGAAGGTTTAGAAATAAAAAAACCTGTATGCTTTTCGTGAGGAAAAGTCGGAAAATTGGATTATTCCAAAAAGTTAATTTTTTCCATACAAATTTTTTTTTTTTAATTTTTTTTGTTTTGTTTTCCAATTATTTAAATCTTTCAAACTTGGCGTTTGCCTGAAAAATTTTTGAAAATTATTCAGTGAAAATGTTATGTGTTTTTCACACAAAGTGATCAATTACAGATTGAAATTTGTCACGATGCCATGAAGAGGTCGCGCTAATATCGGTCGGCGTTCTTTTTTGCATAAACATACATTAGCAGCCTAAGGCACATGACCGAGTAGTCCCAGGATGCGATGACATACGTGCGGTATTATGGATCGCGGTCAATCAGCAAGCTATCGTCACGATCTCACTGTAAGACTTTTCAAGCAACAGCTTCTTGGATTTTATCTTGAAGTAACGTACTTATATGTATATGGTGCTCTTAGATGCTAGATGTACTCTCTTGAGTGGCAAAAGAGGGGTTTGTTGCACACATACATTCTTCTTTGGATTGTGGATGGTGGATGATGGTTACACCAGATCAAATTGATGAAATCATTTAATCAAATTCCTGATGCAAAGAAAGATCCAGTATTATACAAAGTGATAAAAACCAATAAGGTTAATGGATCTTGCGGACACCACAATCCCACTTCGGTTTGTGTGTCTAACAATAAATGCACGAAAAAGTATCCACGTGCTTTTCTTCCGAAAACACAAACTAGAAATTATGGATATCCACTCTATCGGCGTTGCTCACCAGACGACAATTGCAGAATATTCAGCATTCAATTTGAAAGAGTGAATATCGAAGTTGACAACACATGGATAGTACTATATTCACCATTATTGTCTAATTCAGATTCAAAACTCATATCAATGTTGAGTATTTTAGTTTGCTGTAATCGATAAAATACGTTTGTAAATAAGTCACCAAAGGAAGTAACATGGCGATTATTGGTCTTGAACGATACGGTCGATACGTGAACTGCAATAAAGCGCTTTGTAGGATATTTAATTTTGCAATTCATGATCCATTTGCGAGAACATTGCTCTAATCGGAAATGCCTTGATTTTAGACTTGGAATGCATCGTCGAAGAAATGGTTACGCAGAAAGCAAGGCCAACCACTAGATCCAGCGTATCCAGGCGTTTTCTCAACTAATGCATTAGCACGAATTTACACAATACATCCGAAAAACGACGATTGTTTCTACCTTGATAAATGTACACGGTCAACTTAATTTGAGTCATTGCGCACTGTGAATGATAAGGTGTGTGCAACTTTTTGAGAAGCAAGCCAGCAATTACAAATTCTGGAAAATGATAATCACTGGAATGCAAGTGAAGTTCGCACACTTTTCGCGATTATCATTTCGACATATCAGCCTTCAAATCCGCGTCTTTTATGGCATACGAACAAAAATGGCATTGTCGAAGACATTTTACATCGTCTTCGCTAAAAATTGGAAAGAGATCAATTCCGGTTGATACTTTCGGTGGTTTGATATCAATTCCATCTGCCGGTTATCGATTCACGAAAGATGAACCCATCACGAATGTTTATCCGAACATTGGCCAAATTATCGTAATTACGATTCCTTGAGTGCACGTGCAATGATAGCTTCCAAAAATACCGATGTTGATGACTTAAACTGGAAGATTCAATTCAAACTCCGGGAGACTTGCGCTCATACAAATCGATCGATCGTCTGGGCAATGAAGACAACGCCGTGAATTATCCAATGGAATTTTTAAATTCTTAAATCTGCAGAATGCTTGATTCTACGAATTCCTTTGAGTTCTATCGATTTGCCATTTAAGTTGAAACGGATTCCGTTTGCATTTGAGATGACAATCATCAGGCCACAAGAATAGTCGCTAAAGATGAGTGGCATAAATTTGGAACTGCTATGTTTTTCACACGGCCAAAAATACGTGGTGTACTCACGAGTTGGAAAACTATCTTCTCTGTACATTTACGCACCGGAACTTCTTTATCAAGCTGTGTTACATTAAAAAAAAAAAAAGAAATGATAAATTTAACTTTCTTTTCATTTTAAACACACATAATTTCACGCAGGACAACGGCTGCGGGGTCAGCTAGTAACCAATATTTTTGTGACAACTTTTCCATAAATTTTAAGAAAATAACACAATATAACCATTTTCCGTATAAAAGTCGGTCATCCTTTCAGCTTGGACTTTGTTTACATTGCATTAGCTGACAGTTTCTCTACTCCGCTTTACGATGCTTTGAACGGTAGCGGATCTTATAAAAGATACCATTATTTGTTGTTGTTGTATCGGCAGAGAAAATTCCTGAAGTAATCTGGCAAAATGCCGGCCCAACTATCGCGAGAATGGGCAGAGATATCTGTTAAAGTTTCAATCAGCTGACTTCTTGCATTTCTATAATTTATACATTAACGTTTTTCTTCTTATTTTTTCGACTTTAGAATAGTGTCCCAGGATTTTTAGAATAGGATTGGTCGGATTGGGAAGATTCTCCAGATCAAAAATATAAGAATAGTTATAGCTGAAAGAAACTTATGGTTATATGCATTTAATGTTGAAAATTACCAATATTTGAAGTACGTATATTTTCGATTTAAAATTAATTTTACACTTATATTTTACACTTTCATATCCACTAACACTTCACTAATTCGTACACATTTATTATACAGGGCAAAACTAGTTCTAATTCAAAATTTAATTTAGTGTTAAAGTAAAGTAAAGTAAAGTAAAAAGTAAAGTTTTTTTAAAAACAATAAATAAAATAAATAGCAAAATACTGCTAGAATTTACTATATTGTTTTTTATTTAAAAAAAAATATATGATTTATTATCTCTGTCATTTGTTTGAATAAAATTAAACATAAAATAACGATATTTTTAATTAAAACATTAACTATTATTCCTTACTTATAATTACGGAGTAAATCTAAAGGTAAGTCAATGATACGGGGCAGAGCGCTATACGGGCAGCGCTGACCGCCCGTCTTAAAAAATTTTTTTTTGCTTAATCTAATTGCGATCAGTCAAATTTTTTCGCGGATTTCGTTACTTGAATATTTATTGCAAAATACTGAAAAAAAATTTTTTTATATTTTGAGGGAGAAGTCATTAAAATGTTCATTTGTTAATTTAAAAGTTAATAAACAATATGAAAAAATAAAAATAATTAAAATTCATATATATTTTCTGAAAGTACAAGTATTGAACTATAACTCCTGAAAATTTTATCAAAAAAGCACCAATAGTTTTTTAATTATTAATTTAAAAAAAAAAAGTAGTAAAAATTTTCAATTAAAAAAAAAAGGTAGTTAAAATTAAAATTTAAAAAAACTGGGAGGGGGATTATTTGTTCATGGTGACTACTTTATGAAAAAATACTCACATTCAAATCCGATGACCAAGTGGAAAATGGGGGGTCCACTTGACGTGTTTTTACTCAGGTTAAATTGGAAAATAATCTTTTCAATGTCAATGGTTTGGGGAGAACCTAAAGACCATGTTACAGACTGCTATTTTCGCCTCACGAATATTAAAGGTATTGGACCGAAGTCTAAACTTACGGTTAAGTATTGTAATTTACCATCACCTTTAAGACCTGTACACACCTTGTGCAGTGAACAACTTCCTATGAAGAACTATAATCGACTAGCTCTTCAAGTGATGTTACAGAAACCGCAAAGGAAATGACCACCAATTTTTTATTTGATTTACCAGGATGTTTAACATCTAATTTTACAGGGTGAACTCAATGACTTAGTTCAAGATCTAAGTCTTTCAATGTCACAGTTCGAACTTAACATCCAGACTAAAAGGTTGGTGTTTTAAATTTGAATTATCTATATGTCGGCATTGGAAACGTCAAATACCATTCGGAAAGTAACAGATATTCAGTAAAAAGTCTAAAATTTACGAAATGGGTTGCTGTTCATTATTCTACAGTTCACAGATTGGGCAGAAGATCGTTTGACCAGAGAATGCAAAGTATAGAGAAGGTGCAAATCGAAATCTGTATGATGGTTCGATTGCGCGGCTAACAGAGGCGATAGAGTTTGTGCAAGGAATTCGCCGTGCTCTAGCTATTTAGCAGAATTGAGCACGTGCAGTGGCAGAAATATATGTAAAATGACTGAGAATAAATAAAGAGAATTGCTTTGTAGAAAAATATACAAAATATACAAAGTCACACAGAGAATGTAAAAAGCATTCTCTGAGTGACATATGCATGCTTACATTGTATTATATGAACTATTGTCACATATGTATGCATGCTTATATTGAATTATATGAACCATTGTCACATATGCGTGATTACTTTGTGTTATAAGAACTATTGTTTTCCGAAAAATGGTAAAAATTTTATGTGATAAAATTAAATAAAAAAAAAATTTAAATAAATTATTATTTCCAAATTATATTAATTTCGACTATTATAAAATGAACTTAAATGTGCTCATAAGTATAAACACTTCCATTCATTCCTTTCATTTCTTCAAAAAAATTAATGACCTTTAGAAATATTCATATTTGCATTATTTCGTTGTCATTTGCATATTCGTAGCAATAGAATTTCTATGGCATATACATATATTATTCCTTTGGCACATTTGTCTGTATGTTTACGACAACAAATACGAGCCACATATGTACAAACATCCAATAATGGCCGCACGGTTCTTTTGGCATCTATGTTGTCATGGGCAACCAGGGCAAAAAATAAAAAATAAAGTAATGGCCGCCGATTGTCACCGCTTTCCTTGCCGCTGTGATAGCTTCGCCAACAAACGTGCGTAAATATGTATGTACGTATGATCGTGAATACATATCGACGCAGATTTTTGCGAGAAGCACCAGAAAGTTGTGCAATTTATGATTTTTAGCTTTTGCCATCATCGCGAAAAGACGACTTGTTGACAAACGCATGCTCGGGGAGATGTTACGGCCTCTGTTTTTATGAATGAAGCGAGATCGCTTGTGGAATTTGCGCCTGCGTTTATGAATGAAATCGTTTTTGGTGTAAAATTTACTACCCTTGTTGTTCTTCGCCAATTTGGCTGCCATATTGACTTGTGAAGATCAATTTTTTGTGGTGACATATTCATATGTGTACGCATATGTATGTTTGTATGCTTGTAGAGCATTTGCTTTCGCAAACATACAGACAAATGTGCAAACGACATAATATATGTATGATTGTTTCGCATTTTGCTTCTACGCCGGTTAAATTTCTATACAAAAACCGACTGAAATGCATGAGAAAATAAAATGGACAACTAGGGCAAATAATTTTTAAAATTTTTATTGAAAATTAAATAAAAATGAAAATACATGTACATTTATTTTAATTCATTAAAACACTTATTTTAATTTATTTAAACTTATTTAAATTTATTAAAAAACTTATTTTAATTTATTAAAAACTGAAATGAAAAATAAAAAGAAAATTCATTTTATTAGAAATAAACATAAAAATGAATATAATTTTAATTAAACACGATTTTCAGAATTTGTCTACCCACAACCACAAATTCTCACACAACCTAATCAATAAAGATTAGGTCTTTTTCACCAGCTTTTTTCAAAGCTTGGCTCACGTGTTCCGACTACTTACTAAATTAATAACTAAATACTAAAACTAACTAACAATAACTAATACTAAAACTACTACTACTACTACAAACTATTTACAACTTAATTCTACCCTGAAAAAAATAAAAAGAACATTATTAGTTTTTGAAGAATCTGAAATGAGAAGATAGAAATGCATTTTAGTTATTTGAATAATGTAAAGTATTTATATTGTATTTGTATTTCATATGTATATGTATTTCCTTTACCTTTTATCAAACGGAAGCTACTAGAAAAATTAAATATGGCCTACAACCTCTAAGTTACCAGTTTCTTTAATTTTTGCTGTTTATTAAAATACCTCGACCTCACTTCATTTTTGTAAGACTCTTCCTGCTGCTGTGCCAGCCATTTCGCGTTTTTAAACAGTAAAACTGTTATTAAAAAATCTAAAAATTGGTGCCTATGCTCGAGGCAATCTCCAGCCTCGCTGTACCACTCTGAGTATTTTTGTTCGGTAATTGCAGTAATCTGGGCTAAAATCATCGATTTTATACCCACTCTGCAAGAATTTACCATAAACAGTTCTTTATAGAGGTTCATTTGAAGGCGGCTTATATCGAAGACTCTATCATTGGGATTAACCAGCCTTAGGTCATCCGCGCTTTTATAATTTTTAGACCTTATAAGGGCTTCCGATGAGGCTTGTAGAGAGGTATCACTCTTCCTCATTAAATATACACATTTTTCGCATTTTAATCTGCAGAAAACCTTCTGGTATATTGCATATCCAGTATAATAGCGACGAACCTGTTTTTCTGCTGGTTTTTCGGTCAGAGCAAAGTGCTCATCTGGAACATATATTTGTTCCACGGCAAGTTGCTCAGACGGTTTTAAATTTTCTTTAAGGTCGTCTTCCTGGCCAATATCCCAATCAAGGTTTACATCGTCGTCTTCTTCGCAATTGCTGCCTGTTTGCGAGAAGTTGCGTCGCAATATATGCATGGATACTAACCTTGCAACAATATATTGCATCTCGTGTGCTGATGGATGATTTTTACATCCTAAATTTGCCCGTATCTTATAAAAAAAGTTTTCCAGTGCATCCTGGTTCATTCTCCCTAAGAGTATAAAGGATACATTCGAATATTCTTCGAATATATCGCCGCTCAATGCAATCATTGCATTTATTGTTAATATAAATGAATCGAGGCACATTATTTGGCTGTTGGGCTTTTTAATATTCTTTATGTACTGAATGTGATCTTTTAATCTATTAATTTTTTCAATACAACCTCTTTGTATTGGTCGTCTTCGCGGATTTGGATTGCAAAGCGTCTTGCAATCCAATTCGTCGAAAAGATCATTCATTCTTTTCACCAGCAGTTGGGTTGCTTTAGCGCATTTTTTTAGGTGCTCATCGGAGCCCAACAAATTTTCCTTTATAGCCATATCAATTGCCGCGGCGACCGAATTGCTAAATACTTGTGTCGCTCTTGACACTGACATTTTTTCTAAATTTCCGGGGTACACGTGCGAATAGGTTAATTTAGGGCACATTTTAAAATTAACGTTCGCCTGGTCTATGGCATATATTTTTCGGACAACTTTAAAAGTTGTCAGCCCATCTTGCGTTTCAACGTCATACTTTAAGTACATATTGCGCATGCATTTTATTAAATGGCAATAGTCAAACATCATATATATTTCTCTTTCATTATGAAAGAAATATGGTTTTTCGTTCGTAGCGCCTAATAGGTGCCTCAATTTGGTATTTGGTGTACCTTGGTCGCACACTATTGATTTAATTTTAAGCCCGATTTCTTCCGAGGCATTTATATTGCTCTTGAGCAAATCCAACAATTTCTCACTTTTGACGCTACCTTTTGCCACATAATAGGAAATTACATATTTCCATTTCGCGACTATGCCTTTCAACATAAAGAAGCAACACTTATCGCCGATCACGCTTTCCCGGTGACCTTCTCCATTATCGACGAAGCCATCAATCACATCTCGTACTTTGTTGTACGTCAGATCTTTTCTGATTGAGACTTCGTCGAAAATTAGTTGGCATATGCGTTCTTCTGGTTTAAAGTCTTGAGCAATTTTCTTTAAATTGTTCAAGACTTTTTCGTCGATACCGGGGCAGACATACTGGATCGGACGCCAACGCAAAAGTGTTTTTTTGTGGGGCAATGCAAACCCCAAGTCGTCGCGCATAAAATTATAGGTCTTAGTCGACATATAATTAATATTTAAAGCCATTGCTTTCTCCTTTTCATCGTAGGAGTTTTTTTTCTTTAGAATCATCTTTGCGGATGTTATCGCATGTTCATTTGCATCGCATGTAATTATGACGTTTTTTTTCAAGAGCTTGACATTTTTTTGTCAACAGGAAAACTTTTCTTTTTAGCTCTTTAATCTTTTTTATTTGCCTCAAAGAATTGCTTTGAAAACCCCTAGCTACTCGAGCGTAATGCTCGTGGTCGCAAACAGAGATATTCTCTTCATCGTTGCACTTCATTTCTATCTCATGAAGGCGTGAATATTTCTCGAACTCTTCGAATGATATGTCATTTGGATTTCCAAATTCCAAATTTGGATTTTCAAATGACATATCATTTGGTTCTGTATTCTCTGTTTTTACGTTGTATGTTTTTAAAATTGGCGGCACAACCCACTCCGATGACTGCTGGCTACTTTCGTCTAATCCACAGGAAGAGCTTCATTAAGTATACGGTGCGAAGATACATCTTTTGTGTGAAAATGTTTTTCACATATAAATATATTTTTCTAAATTGGTAACTGAAGATTGCAGGCCTTTACCCAATTATTCCTAGCAACTTCCGTTTTCGGAAATTTGAACAATTTTTGTCCACCGGCACAGTTGCTAACGCAGCAACTTTTTAGCGGAGGTGCCGGTTCGAATAATTGGGTTGGGGCCTCATCTATAAATTGCAAATAAATATGAATAAAAAATATGTATTATAAAATTTAAATATATAAATAATAAAATTTAAATATATAAATAATAAAATTTAAATATATACACATATACATATATGTATGTATACAGTTGCGAGCATTAAAAAGAAGTGCCTAATGGCTAAGAGAGTTTTGCTTTATCCTGTCCTGTTATGAAATGATCCACTATTGCATTTCAATGAACACACAAAAGTACACACGCTTGTATGTGCACCCGCAAATAAGAATACACACACACACTGGTATTTGCACCAAAAGACACCCACTTGTATGTGCACCCGCAAAAATCCTTACGCACTTGTAAGGGTACCCACAACAAATATTACACTTAAATAAAAAAATTGCACTTACGTAGATCCAACGTTGGGACAGCATTCTTTTGGAGATATTTTGGGCCAATTGCCTCTTTTTGAAAATGTTTCTCACAAACGAATGAGTTGGTGGCTGGAAAGTGGTCAGTGGGAGAAATTTTCAGATTCTCCTTCCACTTTTCAGCCAGCTCCCATTCATTTGGGAAACAGAATAATCGGAGTACCCCACCGCTGGTACTCTCACACCCGCGCACACGACACTTTCGCATTTTTGGCATTCTTCGGCACTTTCAAATTAATTAATATAAGTAAAATTCACGACTTAACCGCACACGTCTTATTCGCGCAAAATTTCCAACTTTATGAAAATTGGCGCAGTTATTGACACTTCAATTTTATGTAAAGTTTAAAACATATTTACATATGATTATATAATATATTTGATTTTGGCGCAATTATCGACACTTGTCAATTGGGCCAATATACATAAAAGTAGGGGAAAGAAGGATGGTTACTTTCATTGGTGTGTAAAGCTCAATACTTATTTACATACGATATACATATGCAAAGAACATGTAAGAAGAAGATTTTTACTTAATATGTAAATACTTATTTGATTTTGGCGCAATTCTTGACACTTGTCTTAATATACAAAATTGGGCCAAAACGAAACAATGAAATACATATGTATGTAATTACTTTTGCATGTCCATATGGAAATGCCGACAGCAAAACGCAAAGGCATACATATATTGCACATACATACAAGCGATTTCTTGGTTTAAAGCAAAAATTTAAGCATAGGAAATTGAAATGCCGACGGCAAAACGAAATTCTTGATATTCGCACATTGCGTATAAAAGAAAATCCTCGTTGAAGCTAACATGAATCAAGAATACTATATCATCATAATGTTTAGGTAAATCTTTTATTTACTTAAAATGACTTATTGTAAAATAAGATCAAATTAACATTAAATAATTTGAAAAATAATAAATCAAAAATAAAAAAAGTTCTACATACATATTTCCATACAAAATGGAACATTCATATTTCCTATAGAATATCAAAGAAATTATACTCATATCATAATTATTTGTACATGCCAATCGGGATGTGCCGACGGCAAAACGCAAAAGCACACATATTTGCATACATTGCGATTCCCAAGTTGAAAGCAAAAATTGAAGCATGAAAATATAGGAGCATGCATACATATGTATGCTTATGTCTTCATATTCATATTCATGCATACATATATTTATGTCTCTTCATATTCTTGGGTATGTGAAATTCTTCGTTGGGAGTCTCTTCATATTCTCTGCTTCGGCATATATGCCTTGTCATCATATGCCGTAAAATACATACATATATGTCTGTCTCTTCATATTCTCGGTTATAATATGTGAGAGAATTGTAAAAAATGTTAAAATTATGAGGCGAATTGCGACCTTCAATGTTAACAAATGCGGCGAATTCCGTGCACAAAATCTAACAAATGTTCGCAGTCGAACCTGCACCTTCTCTATACTTCACATTCTCTGGTTTGACCGAGGATGGTCAATTTTACCGAAAAACCATCTTTTCGGACGAGGCTCATTTCCACCTCGATGGTTACGTTAACAAGCAGAATTGTCGCATTGGGGGCACAGAAAACCCGCACGTAATCGTCGAGAGGCCAATGCACCCAGCACCAATCACTGTATGGTGCGGATTTTGGTCTGGTCTGGTCATCGGCCCATTTTTCTTCGAAAATGAAGAAGGAACCGTAACCATCAATGGTGAGCGATATCGCGTAATGTTAACCGAATTTTTCTTCAAGCAAATTGAAGAGGAAGACTTGGACAACATTGGTTCCAGCAGGACGGCGCTACGTGCCATACAGCAAAGGCTACACTCAATCTTTTACGCCCTATCTTCGAAATTTTAAATTTTTTATGGAGACCTAAAAGTAATAGCCCTTCTTCTTTGACTGCAACTAGGATATACGAAATATTATTGCTTCCTTTGCGGATGGGACAGCTGTGCGAGAGACTGTCATTACATCAGGCACTCACTCCGGGACAAAAAAACGTCAGCAGTGAACCTCTAGTTGATCCCTAAAAGGCATTACTACCACCTTTGCATATTAAATTGGATTTAATGGAGAATTTTGTTAAGGCTATGGACAGAAATGGAAGAGGGTTTTTGTATTTGAAACAAAAATTTCCAAGAGTCAGTGTCGGGGTTGTCGACGATATATTTGCCGGTGTGCCAAATAAAATAAAAACTATTAGAAATCGAGTAATAATTCAATTTGTGTATTTGAATAAATATAAAATATGTGTGTGTATGAGGTGATCTATACAAGTGTGTGATTATATGTGGGTGGGTATAATTTTGTGTGGTCTTATGAATATAATTACAATTAGTATAAATTTAATTATATTTAAACGTAACCTGATATGGTTTTTGACTCCCGCGTTGAGATCTTTTATTCTGTTGTTGCTGCTGATACTGCTGCTGCTGGTTTTACTGCTGTGGTTGTTATTGCTGCTGATATTGCTGCTGCTTTTGGCGCTGTTGGCTGTTCGCTGTTATGTTGGCGCTGTTGGGTGTTTTTTGCATTGTCCTCTAATTCGTATTTAGACGAGTTAGGAGGACAATGCAGGGATGTGTTCATTTGGTATGAACATCCCGGCCGCCTTGCAGTGTCTGCGAATAAAAAGATTTTTAGATCTATTTTAAATTGGGTAAATGAGTATTGTTATAAACGGGTTGGAGGTATACTTTGGGTTTAAATCGCACAAGCACCGGTTAAAGTCCAACCGAGTGCGGTGTTTTGTGCGATCACGGTGCTGTTATCGGGGTTGAATAATTCCAACATGATTTTATCGTCTTTCCAGAATGTAGGGTCGGCTAGGACTAAGTGGTCGAACTTCTTAATGATTTCGCCACTTAAGTCACGATTATAGGGTCGGGTCGGTATATCGTACGTCAATAGGCAGTTAACTTCGACATGCCAGTCGGAATCAGTTAACGATCCTATGACGACTTTACATATACGATGTGAGTCGAGGTACGTTTTTGATAACCGCAATCTCTGCACCAGTTCTGATGCAATTACAGTCACTTTTCGGGTTGGGTTGACTATGGCTCGTATTTTGTTCCATTTGCCATCGTGTTTAATTTTGACCATGACTGTTGGTGTGAGGGTCGGCTTGGCCAGTAACGTGGGTAGATCCTCTTGTTTATGTAATCGTTCTTCGCCTTTTGCTGTTTTCTTTTGCTCTTTGCAGAACAGCCTGGGGTGTCCATGTAGGGTTGAATGGTGTTCCCCATTACACGTGGCACATCGTTTTTTACTTGTGCACTTTTGGGTGGAATGCGATCTGGCCAAGCAATTGACGCAGTACTTGTATTTATTAACTGCGTCAAGCTTTTCGTGAATGTTCATTTTGGTGAATTTTGAACACGTTACCAGTCTATGGTCTTTTTTACACAATCCACAGGCGACGTGTTTGTGTGCTCGTTTTGATGGACGGTAACTACCATATCGTTAACGTCTACGTTGCGTTGAGGGTATTTCCACTTATATCTTTTGTGGAGTTCTTTCAAATATTCTTCTTTCCATCGTTTGCAGAAGTGTTGATGGAGTATCTTCAGTTTTTGCCATCTTTGTGCGGTGCTTAGATGTGCATCTTCTAAGTTGGGTTCTGCTGGGATTAATAAAGGGGTACCTATTAAGAAATGGCCTGGAGTTAAAGGTTCTAAATTTGTTGGGTCTTCACTTAATGGGCTTAAAGGGCGAGAATTCAAGCAACTTTCGATTCGGGTTAAAAGGGTAGCTAGTTCTTCGAAAGTGAATTTCTGGTTCTGAGACACCTTTTTCAAGTGGCTCGTTAAACTTTTCACTCCTGCTTCCCAGAGTCTACCCATGTGTGGAGCTCCTGGAGGGTTAAAGTGCCAGTTGATGTTTTGGTGCGCTTTACTAGTTGTTAATTGAGTTTTCAATGACTTCATGAATTCTCGCCGATCTTTAACTAAAAGCTTAGACGCTCCAACAAAATTAGTACCATTGTCCGAATAGAGATCGGCGGGACATCCGCGCCTGGAAAAGAAACGTGCGAATGCGGCCATGAATGCGTTGGTGGTGAGATCACTTACTGGCTCTAGATGTATTGCTTTGGTTGCAAAACAAACAAATACGCATACATAACCTTTTGTGATCAGACATGCTCTGCCGGTGTAATTTTTTATGTCATAAGGACCGGCGAAATCGATTCCTGTTGCTGCGAATGGACGGGTTAAGGTGGTACGTTCTGCGGGTAGTGCTGCCATTATCTGAGTAGTGTTACGCTTTTTGTGCAGAACACAAGTTTTGCACTGATGAATGGTAGACTTGATGAGGGTTTTCAGCTTCGGTATCCAAAATTCCGAACGCATAAGTCGTAAGACTAGCTGGTTGCCGCCATGAAGGGTTATTAAATGGGTAAATTGGGTGAGTAGTTTGGCTAATCGACTGCTATAGGGTAGTATAATCGGATAACGCTCGTTGTATGATAATGCCGCTGAATTGCTCAACCGACCATTAACTCGCATTATTCCTTTGGGATCGATTAAAGGGTTTAGTGTCAAAATTGTACTTTTTTTGGCTATGCTGATTTTTTGGGTTAAGGCTTCATACTCTTCCTGGAAATACTTCTTTTGGGATAAAACAATTAGCTTCGTGCGGGTAGTGTTGAACTCTTCTGGTGTTATTTCCAACGTTGTGTATGACTGCTGTGATTTATTGGGTGACGCATTCGAACAGAATCTGAACAAATATGCTACAACTCGAATGGTTTTGGGTAAGGAAGAGAATCTATCCAGGATATCCTCTTGTGTGGGTTTGCTAAGCCATGAAAGAACAATTGTGGAATCCGTCCAAAGGTGAGTACGGTATTGGGTTATACTTAGTTGGGGTAGGGTCGCATCCACTAGATTCGCCAAAAGAACAGCTCCACAAAGTTCTAGCCTTGGTAATGATATGATTTTTATTGGGGCCACACGAGTCTTGGATACCAAAAGGATTGTCCAGGTATTTGCGTTTGTAGAAACACTGATATATAGGGCTGCTGCGTAAGCTTTTTCAGACGCGTCAGAGAATCCATGAAAATTGATGATCGCCGATGTCGAAAAGTGGGTCCATCGAGGAATTTCAATGAGATTTCAATGAGATTTAAGTCCTTTATGAATATTTTCCATCGATGGAGGGTTAAGGGTTTCAGACATTCATCCCAATCGGATCTATCCAGCCATATCTGTTGCATTATTATTTTTGCTGTGACTACAACGGGGCTGAGCCAACCAGCTGGCTCGAACAATTTTGCTATAATCGATAGTACTTCTCTTTTAGTATACGAGGTTTTATCTTGAATAGGGTTGATGAGAAAAAGGAACGCATCTTTTTTTGCATTCCATCTGAGTCCTAGTGTTTTTGTGTTATTGGATTCTGGTAAACTGAGTGAGTTGGTATCCAATAGATGTTCCTGTGGGATTCCAGATAAAATTTTTGGGTCATTTGAGGTCCATTTGCGTAGAGCAAATCCTGCGGACTTCAAGGATGAAGTGAGTTCATCTCGTGCCAATATCGCTGTTAGTACGTCATGTGCTCCTGCAAGTACATCATCAACATACATTCCGTTTCGAAGTATCTCTGCTGCCAGTGGGTGGGTTCCTTGTACATCATCCGCTAATTTAAGGAGGGTACGGATAGCTAGAAATGGAGCACAGTTAATACCAAACGTAACAGTTTGTAATTCAAAGTCTTCTATAGGGTCGTTAGAGGATTTCCTAAATAAGATTCTTTGAAACGGAGTGTGTCTGCTTTCAACGAGTATTTGACGATACATTTTTTGGATATCTGCGTTGAATACGATTTGAAACATTCGCCATTTTACTACTAGGATTACGAGGTCTGCTTGTAGAGTGGGTCCAGTATGTAGTACATCGTTGAGGCTGTTCCTGTTCGAGGTGGGGCATGAAGCGTTGAATACCACTCGGAGTTGAGTCTTTATGCGATCCAGTTTAATGACTGCGTGATGTGGCAGATAATACTTTTTCGTATTATCCGCAGGGTCGTATTCAACTTTGGTCATATGACCGAGTTCCACATACTCGTTGATGGCCTTGTCGTACTCCGCTTTTATTTCGGGTTTTCTCGACAATGACTTTTCATTTCTAAGAAATTGACCTAGAGCTATGTGTCTTGAGTTGCCCAATTCTATGTTGTCTGGGGTTTTAAAGGGTAATGTTACCACATAGCGCCCATCTGAGTTTCTGTGGGTCGTATTTTTATAAATTTGCTCACAAACTTTATCTGAAGTTGATGGTAGAGGCTTCCTTGGAACTTCTTCAACTTCCCAAAATTGTGTGAGCAACTTGTCTGGGGTCATCTTATTGAAAAATGAGATTATCGAGGGTGATAAGGGTTTTTCTGGTGTGGGTCCGGATAAAATCCATCCGAATTCCGTTTCTTGGGCTAGAAGGGTCCCAAGGACATTTTTCCGTACACCACTGAGAATTATTTGTGGGTACAGGTCACTTCCGATCAATATGTCCACTGGTCTGGGTTTATAAAAGTGAGGGTCAGCTAAACTAAAACCGAAATCTGTATTAGTGATGATCGTACTAAGTGAGTGAGTGGGTAAATTATCGGTTAAAGATTTTAAGATAAACGCGTGTGTTGTTATCTTAAACTCCTTTCTTGTCGGTGAACTAAGGGTAAGTTCACAAATTTTGGAGGGTGTTGCCGACGCGGTGTTGTTCAATCCAGTCACTTGTGCATTTCTCCTGAACGTGGGTATGTCCAATTTTCTCTGGAATTTCTCTGAAACAAAAGTGGCTTTTGACCCGGAGTCGACTAGTGCGCGAGCTGTGAATATTTGCCCTTTGTATAAAACTTGGACTACAGCAGTACCTAACAAAATCTGCTTCCCACTAAAGTTTTGAGGGTCTTGAGTTTTAGTGGACTGTAAGAGGGTTGTGTAGGCTTGCGGATTTATATTGGTATTAAGGGTTTGGGAGGTACTACTGGTGTTTGGGTCAAGAGGCGGGTTTGAGGCTCTTGATCCTTGCGGGGGGGATTGGGAACGGGTTGGTGTATCCCTATGCAGAAGTGTGTTATGTTTCTTTCTGCATATTCTACAAAAATATTTGCTCTTGCAATCTCTGAAACTGTGAGATAATGCAAGGCAATTGAAGCAATAACCATTATTTTTTATTGTGGTTATTCGGGTCTCAACATTCATTTGTAAGAACTTTGGACATTCTCGAATTGAATGTTGTGTTCTACAAAGCTTACAACTTTCAATGTCTTGAGGCTTTTTTGAAAGGTTGTTGCCTCTAACTGGGTGTGCGCTAGCGTGTGAAAAATCCAGGGTCGAAGTTCCAGAAACATTAGCGTGAAATGTGCTGAACTTCCTGTCTTTTCCTTTCCTATGGGATCCACTGTCGGATTGGGTCACTGGAACGGGTTCAGTTAGATTTCCGACTGCTTCCAAAGATTTATATCGATAAGTGAGAAACGCGTCGAAAGTTTTCCAGGATGGTATTTCCGAGTTATCTTCTAGGGTGTCCTCGAATTGATGAAGTAGGGTTTTGGGTAATTTCAATCCGCATAAGAAGATTAAGATGGGGTCCCAGCTACTAGTGTCTATGTAAACGTTGTGTAGATTTGTGAGGCAATTGTTGACGGTCCTCTGAAGGTGTTTGATCGCGCTTCCACTTTCTTGGGTTGCTTGGGGTAAGTTGAATAAAATCTTCAATTGCGCGTTGACCTGAACTCGTTTGTTCTCGTATTGGGATACCAGGTCTCTCCATGCCACCAGGAAACCATCATTTGTTAAGGGTGTATTTTTAACAATTGCTCTTGCTTCTCCTCGGGTTTTTTGAATCAAATGGAACAGTTTTTCCACGTTGCTGATTTTGTGATTGTTTAGGTATATAGCCGTAAACATATCTCGGAATGAAGGCCAGGTTGCGAAATCTCCATAAAATATGTCCGTATCACAAGGGGGTATGTGAATTGAGGGTCCTATATCCCGCGATGTATATTCCTCGGAAACTCGTTGCTTTATTACTGGGGTTGGGGTCTTGAGATCATCAATAGCTTGATTGATGGATCCTAAGCATTTTAAATATAATTGATGACCCTTTTTAAATTTTTCTTTGATTTTTGCAAAATCAATAGTTTCACCGGGTTTTTGTGGGGTTCATCTTCGGGTTGGGTGTCGTAATGTTCCTCAATGTATTCGAACAAATCGGAAATACAAAATTTAAATTCTTCCATTATTATTAAAAAATCACTTAACCGGGTTTATGACGACGAATTAAATTTAAATAAAACAAATAATAAATTTGATAAATTAATTCTTTATTTAGTTTTGAATTTTAATTGAATAATAAGCAACGACTTTATTATTTTTTTTTTTGTTCTATGTGTTTATTTTGAACCGCAAATATAATGGGTGAAATTCCGACGAACGAAAAATTTCCTAATGGGTCTTTTGAAATTTTTCCTACCGGGTCTGTTTTCGCTTGCTCACACTACACTTGCAGTCAACGTTAGTTCGTTGTTAGTTGAGCGGGTAAAGCAATAAAACATATGTACGCGTAGGTACGGGTGGGTGCCAAAGCCACGCTACTTGGCTCTCAAAAATTATCTGCGTATGTATGTATGTATGTCAACGGGTAAGGTGCAAAGCGGAATATGGCAATAACAAAGTTAGCAAATACTTTGTGCTTAATACCGGTTAAGCAAAAGATTTACTTTAGAATAGAATATGAATTTTGTTTTTGTTTCACTTTGCCGTTTTATTCCGATTTGCACTAATTTATGTATATCACAATATTTTAAATAAATTGGAGTTTGGGTACTTACAATTTTTCCACGTATGGGTTTGATGATAAAGTGGATGATTGGGTGGGTGAATATCCTGAAGATGGTGGTTGTTGGGTAGGTGAATATTATTCCGGAGGATCCAAAATATAGTTGATTGGGTTGGTGAAAATATATGGACAAATCTTGATGTTCCGAAATCCTTTTATTCCAAATGATGTTGAATTGGGTGGGTTTATTTTATGAGGCGCTAATCCGGCTCGAAGGACCAAAATGTCGGGGTTGTCGACGCTATATTTGCCGGTGTGCCAAATAAAATAAAAACTATTAGAAATCGGGTAATAATTCAATTTGTGTATTTGAATAAATGTAAAATATGTGTGTGTATGAGGTGATCTACACAAGTGTGTGATTATATGTGGGTGGGTATAATTATGTGTGGTCTTATGAATATAATTACAATTAGTATAAATTTAATTATATTGTTACGATTTTACTGCTTGCTAGTTTACTTTGTTAGGTTCGTATCTCTGGATTGACAAATAAAATCAACACTGTTTAATTTAATTCAACAACTCTTTATTTCACAACTCGTCTACACTATAGCAGTTTACTCTTAGCACTGATTGATTACGTTGGCGCTGCCACGGCTTATATAGCCACGCACTTCTCGCTGATGCCGACGTGTCCTTCTAGAATATCGCGTCTGGAAATTACCAGAACATACGGCTATAGCCACGCACTTCTCGCTGATGCCGACGTGTCCTTCTAGAATATCCCGTCTGGAAATTACCAGAACATACGGCTATACGGCGCCAGACGCAAGCAGACAGTCGCGGCACCAGACTCAGCAATTGTTTAACTAGACAAGCAGACAGTGCGGCGCCAGATGTCTACAACAAGACAAATGCTATTCCATATACCTACAGCTATTGTTCATAATCAGGGATGCATATAGTAATACAAATACAACTTAATACTACTTTTTGTAACAATATTTAAATGTAACCTGATATGGTTTTTGACTCCCGCGTTGAGATCTTTTATTCTGTTGTTGCTGCTGATACTGCTGCTGCTGGTTTTACTGCTGTGGTTGTTATTGCTGCTGATATTGCTGCTGCTTTTGGCGCCTGAATGTCCGTCCGCTCTGGTGATTCGTTTTATTGTGTTTTTTCGATTTGTTGGGTACTTCGCTGTTATGTTGGCGCTGTTGGGTGTTTTTTGCATTGTCCTCTAATTCGTATTTAGACGAGTTAGGAGGACAATGCAGGGATGTGTTCATTTGGTATGAACAGTCAGTAAAGCAAAAATTAAGGAGGGCATATTTGTCGTTCCGCAAATAAAAAAACTAATGAAAGATAAAACATTTGAAGAAATGATCAATGAAACTGAAATACGAACCTTTAAAAGCGTTGTTAAAAATTTCTTGGAAATGTGGAAGCTGACAATTACAAAGATATTGTGACTGAACTACTTACTGCCTATAAAAATGGGTTACAACATGTCCCTTAAAATTCACTTTCTGGACCCACATCTAGATTCGTTCTCCGAAAATTTAGAGGCCTTAGGTGACGACTATGGGGAAAGTTTTCACCAAGACATTTCTGCTATGGAGAAACGGTACCAAGGCAAGTGGAGTGCCAGTTCCATCGGCAGTAACATTTTGAGGTACCCTTTGGTTTATAAAATAATATAACAATAATATATCTATCGCTGTTTTTTTAACAAAAATCCTTTAAAAAAATTTCTGCATTTGTGGCAATTTTTACACCCAATAATTTGATAAACACTTTGTTCTATTCATTCCACAAAAAAACAAGTGGATTGATGTTTATCAGTGTAATTAGAATAAAATATAAAATAACTTCCCAAGGTTTTGTTACTCTCGCGTCAAAAATGGCAAAAATAAATTCAAATTGAAAAAAAAAAAATAATAATAAATGGTGAAATAATTTATAGTCCTAATACAGCCAAGTACATAAAATTTGTTGTTATAACCATTTTATACTATAATTTAAGGAAGTAATATATTAAAATATCTGCTTGCTATCGGAATCACAATTATGGCTATTCTATTATACGGCTGTTGGAGGACTACGTCCTTAATCAATAAATTAAGCACTTGATATCTATGATTGATTAAGCGCTTTATCCCGCAGAGCTTAAAGCCGAGCCAAGCGCAGGGCACGATTTCAATTACCTTGGTGGTCGGATAAAATAACGAATTTGGATATAAATGGGGTATGTGCAGATAGCGGAACTTCTCCGATTAAAAATTCAAAAATTTGTGTTAATAACACATAGAATTTCTCAATGTTTGAGAAACTTTTTCACATATTTCATTTTGTACATTTAAACATACACTCCAAACATTGAAATAGCTTCACACTTCACTTTTATTTTGTTTTATTTTTTGTAGGTAAATTTAGTAATTTAAAAATCACTTAGCACACTAATCGTTGAAAAAGGTAGATTGTTTAAGGTCCGTATCCAGCTCTCAAGTAATTGCTCAAGAAAAAAACACATTATTTCTTCAAGTAATTTTGACAGCTGGTTACGCATTGTAAATGATCCACATTAGAAGAGCAAGAAAGAATAAACAAAGAAAATAAACTTTGTGCGTAATATGTAAGTATATATGTGTATGACAATTAAGTAATGAGACTGATTCCATAAAAAGCGTATATTTGAAAACTATTCTACAACTCTGCAAAGTAATCCCCTTGGGCAGCTATACAGCGATTCCAGCGCGTTTTCCATGCTTCGTAACATTTCTGGAACGCTTCGATTGGGATGTCCGCGAGTACCCTCGTCACGGCCGTAATCCGGGTCCGTAATCGACTCAAAATGAGTTCCTTGAACTTGACGCAGCAGGCGAACTAAACAAGCTAGAGCAATGGTAGATTTATCTATGGAAAGGGGAGGGATGCCGGAAAAAGCAAAAGGGAAAAAGGTCGCTCGATAGAACCTATACGCGATATTGAAGAGGCTTATCCCACGGCAGTTGGCGAAGATTGTGAGGTCTCCCTTTTGTGCATTGGACATAGCATACTAAAATTCCAATCGCTGGGCATGCTTTCATACGACCATATTCTACAAAGAAGCTGATGCATGCTCCTTATCAATTCTTCGCCGTCGTGTTTGAATCCAGTGGCCCCCGCCGCTTTGTTGTCTTTCAGACGGGTGATTACTATTCGAACTTCTTCATGGTCAGGCAATGGAACGACTATGTCATCGTCATCGATTGGAAAATCTGGTTCGCCTTCTACTGGCGTTATGCTTTCACTGCTATTCAGCAGGCTGGAGAAGTGTTCCCTCAATAATTTTAGTATGGTCTGGGCATCGGTTACTAGGTCACCTCCTTGGGTTCTAAAAGAGTATGCTCTGGTCTTGAAACCTTCTATTAGCCGCCGCATTTTTTCGTAGAGTTTTCGAGGTATTACCCCTGTCGACCAACTTGTCACGCTCTTCATACTCTCCCATTTCGGCCTCTTTTTCTGTCTGCAAATGCGTCTCGCTTAGCTCTTCAGCTCTCGGTATCTATCCCATCCTGCACGCGTTGTGGTCGATCGTAACATTGCGAGGTAGGCAGCCTGTTTTCTCTCCTTTGCGAAACGGCACTCCTTTTTGTACCAGCTGTCCTTTTGCATTTTCCGAAAACCAATGTTTTCGGTTGCAGCTCTACGTAAGAAGTTCGAAATGCCGATCCACAGTTTTTTTATACCGAGTTGTTGACGAATGGGGGTCTCTCATCCGAGGCAGTTGGTATCTTTTCATTGGGGGCGTTTTTTACATGGCGGGTCCCAAACCCAGCGCAAAACCTTGTGTAGGAGATATTTCGCCTTCTCACTTTAGCTCGCCCTCGAACGAATGCCTTAGGCTACCCTGAGGATACTTGGTTTAAAACTGGAAGTCGTGAGCTGCTTGAGCCATATGTAAAAGAATCGTTTCTGATCACTCCCAAGAGATTGGCGATCAGAGAACTTTCTTCACTTGCGTGAACTTCTACACATGACTCCATCCGCGACGGTGCACGTATTGCACGAATTTTCCAATTAGTGTAACGACACAACGACAATGCACACGCTGAAATATATTTGCAATGGCTGTAAAATGTCTATCATAAAAAACCCATGTTTATTTTCGCACAATGACACGTAAAAAAATAATTGCAACCCTGTGCCAGTTGCCATTTTACATGAAGACATATTTCGCTATTAAATTGTTGAGGAAGGTAAGTTTAAAATATTTTTTTTAAATCTGTTTAAATTACCTTGGCCTGCACGCATTTTGGGCCTAAGATTTTATACCTGATTTTGGATGTATTTTGTAAGTTGATACGAGAAAACACCTGCACCAGACCAAAAATTTTTTTTTGTAGGCTAATGTTATAAATTATAGGTTTTTGTTAGGAATGAATTTTTGCATTTTAAGTCATGGTGCAAACTTGAAACAGCCAGAGTGGCCCTAATTTGTTTGTTCTAAAATTGTTAAAACGCAAAAACTAGACATAACTACCTACTATATCTATACATATAAACATGCCGTAACAAAAATGAAAGAGTGGTTAACAAAATACATACATACATATGTATATATAAATACATTTATTTCCATATATACATACTATGCATTATAAAACAGAAAGTGAAGTGAAGTGAAACAATAAAAAATTGTATAAAGCATAAACGAAAAATAAATATAATAAACGTATACAAGTTAGCACCCCACACATTGAAAAACTATCATATGATGCATTAATATCATATGATACAAGGCAATATAATATGACAGCACTAAATCGCTGAGAGTGCGACACGTGTAGTGAGAACCTGTGGGAAGCGCAGCGTCAGCAAACTCCATACTCGTTGCAGCGGCAAACATAGGTCTAGAGTTAAGTATATTTAAATGTAAACTTTAGTTCTTAAGCGGAATTCAATAAAGGAGCATAGCTCCCGAAAAACTTTTTTTTTATAAAAACTAAGTAAACGTTTTTTAACTTACATACGTATTCGGTGTGTAAAAAGTGGATAAAGGGGCAAAAACAAAGTGCCATGAAACCAAAACATACAAAACTGTTTAAACAAACAAAAAACACAAATCAGACTACAACCCCAAAAGCAAAATATAAACAAAAACTAATCAGCCCTATTCTGCATTTCGACTCGAATCGAAATTTTTTCAGTTAGGCAACTTTGGTATTCTGCGTTTCGATTAGTTTCGATCAATCTTCGAAATTTCCGATTTTATGTATTCTACATTACGATCGTAGTTCCGTTTTTGTAAGTTGAACTTTTGTTGGCGTAGAGCGGTCATATTTTGGTTTTAGTGTACTTTTAAAATATAATTTTCCCAAAAATGTAAGTAAAATTTGTTGTTGATAGTTTAAAAGTCACCAACATGATTTATTGAAGTTTTTTGTGCTTTAATATATATATGCTTGATATATTTGTAGGTCAAAAACAACAACACCAGAACAGTATGAAAAATTGGCTGATATAATGGCAACCAAAAGAGATGTTGCGCAGGGCTTCCAACAGCGACCGAAGGAAGAAGTGAAGGAGTTTTGGGAGGAGATTGCAAATGACCTAAATGCACTTGGTCCACCTTCAAAAGACTCTAGTACATGGAGAAAGGTATTGTACTACTGAAAATACATTTTTTAAATACTTCAAACGTTTTGTTACAGGTGTGGATTGACTGGAAGTGCTATATAAAACGCAAGCTGTCTGCAAATAAAAAGGAAATAATGAGCACTGGTGGAGGTCAATGTCGGTTGCAACCTATAAGCCCACTTGAGGAGAAGGTTATAGCTTTGACAGGGTTGGAAACTTGTACAAGTGGAATAAGAGGTGCGCGGGCTTATGGCGATAGTGCGCAGGTACAAGACGTTGCCCAAACTTCCGAAATGGACATTTCCGCATGTTCGGAGGATCGAAATGAAATTCCTTCATGCAGCAGAGTTAGCAGCCAGCGCAGAGAAAGAAGAACTGATAAGGAGAGCGCTTCTTCCTTACTAAAAGAACAAATAGCTCTCCAAAAAGAATTCTACGAGGACACCAAAAACCATAATGAAGCTGCAGTTAATAAAATGGAAGAAGTGGTGACATATTTACGTCGCATGAATCGTTCTTTAGAATGTATGGCGGACACCGCAGTGAAGCAACTACAAGAACAGAAACGACACAATAAAATGAAGGAAGAATTGCTAAGGGAAAAAGTGGAAATAAAGTTCCGGATGCTAAAGTTAGATCCAAATTATAAATCTGATTCGGAGTAATTTAGTAAATAACCTAAATTTTGTACCTGAACTTTTTTTTTAGTTTTTTGTTATAATTATCTTAAGAATGAAGCTGTGAACAGAACTGCTGTGAATGAACTGAATTCAATTTATTATCTTTAAATAAGTAACAATTTGTGAAATGCACTCAATGCAAATTATTTTTTAATATACGAATAGTACATATGTATAAATTATTCAAATGTATTATTCAATTTGAAGTTATTTTATTTGCCGTCATCACGGCTTAGTTGTCAAGTATAAAGTGCCCTTTAAATTATTCCTAACTTAGCTCAAGCCACCAACCCGCATCGCGTTGTAGCTCCTCTGCTGACGTTTTGCTGACCTTGCGCCTCGTGCATGGTGTTTGTTTACTTAGATGTCTGGCCAATGTTCTCACGCAAAATGTGCTGACTTAGCGACATGTGCAGAGTGGTAGGCTCTTATTACGACGGGAATTAGGGTGTGTCGTTTCTTCGCGATAACTCCTCCCCTTCTAAATGGGGAACGTCCTCGGTCCTCAAAGAAGCGGTTTTAATTGCAGTTTCAACGGACCTGGCTATGATAATCTCTCTCTTGGTCCTCCTTATCCTGAGAAGGACGTAAACAGTGAATGCCATGATTAATAAGACACCAATGGCTGAGAAACCTGTAACGTGGCCATAATGGATTGATCGCTGCAGGTGATTGATCCTTTGAACATTCTCTAGATTCACATGGTGAAGGTAAGAAGCGCTTAATATTTCTGTGTGCTGCGTCAAGTTGATTGTAGAAGCCCATGGAGTTTCAGGTTTTAGAGGCAATGTAGAATTTTCGTTATAAAAAGTCGTACCATTAATCTTTACGTTGTTTTTGAAGACCACGAGGTATGTTCCGTTGACCGTAATAGGGACCTCATTATTTTCCTCGATGACAGCCAATTGGTCATTGATGACAACAAGGCCGTCACTTATCGGTGAAATTGGTGTGAGGTTGTTAAATGTTGTACTGCAATTAGCGGTGTTGCGAGTCAGTAGTTGCAGAGCGCATGATGTAGTCGGAGATGGTAAGCAAAACGTTGGTGTTGTGTCGCTGCAGTTCTTTACGGCTACGGTATGGTTATAACACTTGGCTAAGATGGATTCTTCTAGGTGCAGGATTTGGTGGCCATGAGCTACCGGTAAAATAGTAATTTTCTTACATCTAAACATAGGAATCGGATATCTTATTAAAAAGTAAATTATGTTATTATACTGTAATATCTTAATTCTAGCTACTGCCATAACATCGGCCACGGTAAGGTCAGTGAAGTGCTCGTCTCCTGTTATGAAATTTATTTCGTTACTGTCTAAGAGAATGGGACTTAAGACCCCAATTTTGGCGAAAGTGACAGCTGTTATAATGTTATTTAATTCTGTAATAATTGCTCTGTTTCTAGCCAGTAGTATGTCATAAAGGTGACCGGTGTTTATTTCTCTTTCTTTTGTTAATTTCAGGATTTTATTTACTGTAATGGTAAGGTTATTGATTTCTTTCTGTACTTGAGTGTTTATGGTAAACTGTCTGTCCTGCGAGTTAATTAGCTGTTCTTCTGTGCTCATTAATCTATTGAAGTCGTCATGGTCAGGAGTTCCAGCAATGTATTTCAGGACTGTCCCTAGGGCATTCAGGCTTCTCGCCTGTCTGTGGTGAGCGTTTATCATTTGTATCAGTCGACTTATCTGGTTTATGTCCGCGTCTAGTAACTTCCTCATATGTGACTGAGGAAAGTGGTCTGTGGCATTAATTGTCTCGTCTCTCAGTAATTCGTAAAGTGTCAAGTTGGTAACATGCTTGATGTGTCCTGAATTTTCCCAAATTACAAGGTCCTCACCGACCACCGGAATGTACCTTGCATTGGTATAGTCGATTAACCTTCCTGTCGTTACCGATATTGATATGGCCAAAATTATGAAAATCCTAAAAACATATATGAAATTTTTTGTTAATTGTTTATCATTAGAAACGCCTAGGTTCTAGATTAAGTTTAACGAAGGTTGTCCTTATGGACCCTTCTCCCTTTTATTAAAACTGTTGTACCCATGTCTTTTTCCACCTCTTCCTCAGTATAAAGAGGCGTAAGCTTATTGCCTAGTCTCCTGTTATTTTTAACAAGTACTTTTTCTCCAACAGGGAACACCCTATCCTGCCTGTTCTTATTATGAGTTGTTAGTTCTCTTTCCTGTGCGTTTCTTAAGCGGCATGGTATTTGGTTGTCATCTTTAATTGAACGAAATACGGTAAGGGGCTTCATCCCCGTTACTGTGTGAATGGACCTGTTATACTCAATCGTAGCTAAAAGGACAATTTCCTCAACATCATCAAGATTTTTGTCAAGTTTAAGGCATCGTGCTATTTCCATTAGTGTGCTATGAAATCGCTCCACCTGACCATTTGATGTACTATGTAGTGGTGGAGCATTCGCAATGTCGATATTGAAGTGATTCTTTAATGTAGCTTTGATGCTGTGTGAATTCAGCGACTTCTCATTGTCGCAATAAACTATTCGAGTACCGAAAAACATGTTGAGTAACTGAAGGAGCTGTGGTTTGACATCTACTATCGTTCTTGATTTCAACGACTGTACTATCGCAAATTTTGAAAACTTGTCGATGCACGTCAAGAAGAACTTGGACCCGGTAGAAAATATGTCAATGTGAAGAATTTCTCCACAATATGTTGGTATGGGCGTTTGAGCAATAAGCTGCTTCTTTGGGTGCCGATCATACTTCGCCCGCGAGCAAGTTCGACAATTTCCCACAAATTGTTTAACTTTTTTCTCCATTTTTGGAAAGAAGTAATCCTCTAGAATTTGTTTTGTGTTCTCCTGCGCTGCTCGATGCGCTCTGTTATGTTCTGCAGCGATAATTTCCTGCTGCTCATTCGGATTCGAAATGTCGTTAACGAATTTCTCCGTATGTCTGAATTTAACTGTTGGAAACATTTCGACCAGTTCGTGCTGAAACTGTGCAAGTGCATGCAGATCGCAGTGTATTGCGTTTACTGCTGTTGTGTTTACGGCCTCCTGTAAAAGTTCTAATAAATCCTTTTTTTCTCGGTAAGAAATGATATGCCTTGTCTTTTTTCCAAAAATTATAAAAGTTTTTCTTTGAGGTTCTGTACCTACCTCCACAATAATCTGGTTGCGGAAGCAATTTACCGGTTTTTCCGATCTTTCAATTGTATGGGTTGATGATTCCTCGCTATGAATTGTCTCGATGCTCGTGTTATCTAAAGCATTTATATGTTGCCTAGATAGAGCGTCTGCCACCACATTTTCCTTTCCTGGTTTGTAGATTAGCTTTGCGTTGCATTCGTCTATGAAGGCTTTCCATCTTTTAATTTTCGAATTAGGATTCCTATCCGAAACCGCAAAGGTCAGCGGCTGGTGGTCAGTATAAACATTAAGTTTTGTTACGCCGTACAGGTAGTTTCTAAGAGCTTTCAATGCCCATACAATAGCTAACAATTCCCTTTCATTGGTAGCGTAATGCTTCTCGCTCCCGGACAGAGTGCGAGAAATCATGGTAATCGGTTTGCCCTCCTGAGAGAGGACGGCGCCTATAGCATGAGCCGACGCGTCAGTAGTTAGGTCGAATTGTTTGTTAAAATCTGGATACGTCAGGGTTACATCCTCTGACGCTAAAATTTCTTTAATTGTTTCGAAGGTCTTTTTCTGTTCGTCCGTCAAATCAATTCTGATTTTTTTTGATTGGGACGCAGTAACTCGACCGTATTCGCCTCTCATGATGCTCGACAATGGTTTTGATATTCTAGCGAAATCCCTTATAAAACATCTATAATAACCCGCTAGACCTAGGAATGATCTGAGTCCCCTTAGAGTGGTGGGCTCAGGGAAACTTCGTATTGTGTCGACTTTGTCTGGACACGTTTTTATTCCTCCTTGTTAAACTAAGAACCCCAGGTATTCGACCTCAGTCCTAAAAAATTTGGATTTTTCAACTGACACTCTCATGTTGGCCCTAAATAATTCATTTAAAATTGATTCTATATCTTTCAGATGCTGCTGTTTGTTTTCCGAAAAAATAATAACATCGTCTACATAGACAAAACAGCTTTTCCCAATATGCTCTCTTAATACGTCGTCTATGGCGCGTTGAAAGATGCTCGGCGCGTTTTTTAATCCAAAAGGTAACCGGCAAAATTCATACTTGCCATTCTTGACAGAGAAAGCTGTTTTTTCCCTATCACGCTCCAATAGTTTAATCTGATGGAAACCAGATTTTAAGTCCAAAGTGGTGAAGTATTTACTACCACCCAAATTGGAAAGAATTCCTGTTATGTCGGGAATTGGGTATTTATCACCGATAGTTTTTTCATTGAGTTTCCGAAAATCTATAACTAATCTCTGCTTCGCCTGTCCGTTTTCGTCTACCCCCTTTTTCTTTACCACCCATATAGGGTTGTTAAAGGGTGATCTTGATGGCCGGATAACTCCATTTGCTAACAAATCCTTGATTTCTTTGTCCACGAAATCCGCTACACTCAGTGGGTACGGGTATAATCTTGAGTAAACTGGTGTTTCGTCCTCCGTGCGAATTGTTGCTATCACCTTTGTATTGTACGGTAGTGCCATCCTTTTGATCATTCTAGAAAAATCTTCCCTAACGTCTGTTGGTACTAGATTTGTTTGAAGCCTAAGATGGCTTACGTCATGACTGGAAATGAAGAAGATTTCCTCCTCACCAAAATCATGATTTATTGTATTCGATTTAAGGTCAATGTTCGCATGGACCCTGTTTAGTATGTCGAGCCCAATCACGCCATCAAATGATGTTAAGTCCGGTAAGATGAAAAATTCTGCCACTACGCCAAATATTTTCATGTAGCATTTTTCCATGATAGAAGTAACCCCGTGAATAGATTTTACAGAGAATGTGTCCCTGAAATGTTGTGTCCTTAAAGCCGGTGTTGGTTTCATATAACTCCTCGACGCACCAGTATCGATAAGGAGTTTCACTTCTTTCCCTCCTAGGAACTTTGAAATCCAGGGTAGGAGGGACCTTCCCCTAAAAAATTAAGTTGATCTAAACTTACGTCATCCGCCGCTTGTTCGGCTTCTGCACCGTACAATGATTCACTCTGTAGCTCAACTTCCTCCTCCAGATGATTAACACGTTGGATCTTTGGTCCTGTGTAACGTCCAGAATTTGCTGGACGTTTTTGTTGATAGCCCTGTTGCATTCTATTACTGTTTCCTTGATAGGCACCTCGGTCTCTGTCAAACGATTGGTGTTTAAATTTCGATAAGGATGGATCAACGTCCATTGGTTCCGCTCTGACTAGTCTGTCGTTGTCACGTCCGTTATTTACCCTTTGATTTTCCGTAAAATGAGGTGCATGTCCGGGTTTGTACTGCCTATTACTATAGTAGTGTGGGCTCTTATGAGCTGAGGGTGGATCATAAGTGTTTGTCCTATGGTTGTTCTGGCTTGAAATTATATTATTATTTTTTTTAATGTGGTTGCCCTCGACGTTCCTGGCAGCAAAATTGGCCGCGAACGCATACCGCTCATGGTTTGAGTCTACCTCCTGTGCTAAAGCAAGAGCAGACGGAAGGTCAGACGGCCGTGAGGCGAAAAGAATGTCGCATAAGGGCTTCCTTAAGCCGGAAATGAAAACTCTTAGGGCATCTGCCCTATATTTCTCGTTTATAATTTCTGCCACGCTACTCTCGTAAGACATTATAGTCTTATTAGCTAGTAACGTTAGCTTCTTTTCTACCTCATCGTAGAATTCCAGACAGGACCTAGAACCCTGTCTTAAGGTAGATAATTCCTGCTCTATAAGATATACGGGACGTTTGTCCGCGTACGTAAAGTCTAAACGTGCTATAATGGCATTAAAGTTCAGCACAGTACTAAACGATGAGAGGACCGCATCGGCAGCCCCTCTTATTTTGTTCCTCAAAATGGTAACTGCTTGGTAGTGTCGTTCACTGCCATCGTACCTTTTGAACAGTTCATAAGCGTTATGCGCCGCCTCGCGCCATGACACATATGTGCCTATGTGACCATGAAATTCTGGAAGTGATTTGATAGCATCAAGCGTTATGTCACATGTCACTAGTGGATTTACAGATACCTTTAGATATTTTTCTACCTTTGGCCTGCTGCCTGTCACCTGGTTTTGGATTGCTCCTAACTTCCTATCGAACTCCAACCTTTGTGCTGCCAAAGCACTTCTAACTTCCGCCTTAATTAACTCGGTTATTTGTTCCGTGTTCATATTTGCTTTCTGACTTCCTAACTTTAAATTTCTAAAAAGGTCTTCCAGACCTTCACTCATTAATTTTTGTTCTGTCACTTTCCTTTATTTTATTCACAATTATTGCTATATTTATTCCAGGAAACGAGCATCTCACTTACCCTTCCATTGGATTTGAATAGATTAAAATTAGGTTCAGGTTCTTCCGGTTAATTGATCGGGCCAAAGGTTGTCTCTTCTTTAAGTCCACGCTGAGTCCAAGTAGTTGATTGTTGTCGATTTTAAGTGAGCCAACTGTCGTAGTTACACGAGTCGAGTTAAGAACTTTATATTTTTCTATTAAACTTTTCACTCGCGAGCCCCACGTTGGGCGCCAATTATTCAAATGTATTATTCAATTTGAAGTTATTTTATTTGCCGTCATCACGGCTTAGTTGTCAAGTATAAAGTGCCCTTTAAATTATTCCTAACTTAGCTCAAGCCACCAACCCGCATCGCGTTGTAGCTCCTCTGCTGACGTTTTGCTGACCTTGCGCCTCGTGCATGGTGTTTGTTTACTTAGATGTCTGGCCAATGTTCTCACGCAAAATGTGCTGACTTAGCGACATGTGCAGAGTGGTAGGCTCTTATTACGACGGGAATTAGGGTGTGTCGTTTCTTCGCGATAACTTATACATACAATTTTGAATTTAATAAAGATGTTTTTATTATTGTACTCGTTTCTCAAATTTATTAAAAAGTAGCGAGTATGTTGTCTCGAATACGATTTGCTATGGAAGTATAATCGGGGTCACTGCTTTGCTCTTCTTCCTCCTCCTCCTGACGGCTTTCAAAATTAAATTCATTTGCGTTCAAATCTCCCACTTTGTAGTAAATGCAAATGTTGTGGAGAGCACAGGCAACGTTTATTATTTGACTGACTTTGTGTGGTGAGTAATGTAGTTCTCGAGCACCCAACAAGCATCGGAAACGGTTCTTCAATACCCCAATCGTCCGCTCTACTATATTCCTCACCACCATAGCATTGATGCTATAAAAACCTTTTCTATTATAATATAGAAACCCCTCTTCAGATGGCTTCACTATTTTTATGTGCGTACCATCAACACACATAATGACTCCTGGAAAACTAGCCTTCGCATAAAACTCTTGCTTCGCTTGTATTTTTTCCTCTTCACTCTGGTCAAATTTGATCCACTCAGGGCAAAGCTTTCGTTGCATGACTTCGAGAAAATGAGACAGTGACTTTGACAGAGTTGACTGACCCATTCCGACATTATAATCAGTACCAACTCCATGTTGGTAACTGCCTTCCGCAAAAAATCTTAAAGCAGCCACTACACGATTAAGCGGAGATAACGACGTCAAAGTACTTTATTGAGTTTCTTCCGCAAAAGTATCTAGGACATACTTGAATGCGTCCTTATTAAGTCTAAAGTTTTTTTTGAATCTAAATAAAATCAATGAATTAAGATTTATCACTTTCAAACTCAATTTCTTACAATTCGTCACTCATTTGAAATGGATCACACATATCCCGCAATCTTCTCCTTTCAACTTTCGCGTCAGCATTCTCGGATATGTTGCCGTCCTCCTCAAGAAATATCGCCGCGGCTATCGATTCCATTACGCAATTATATATTTAATTTATTTTATTTAAACACCAATAGTTTTTCCACAAATTTGTATCTGTTTGCTTTATTATGTTTCAATTACACACATTCCAAGGCAAACAGCTGATTTCGAAAAGGTTATCGCTCTTCCTCTTTTTCTTTCGATTCCACCGTAACTCGGAATACCTACTTTCGATTCAGACGGAGCGTAGAGCGGGAACGTAATCGAAATGCAGAATAGGGCTGAATGATCGGGCCTGGGTAAAAACATATATAAATTCAACAACATGCAAAACTAACTGGAACAAAATGTAAAGGCATACAATGCAATATACCCTACAATATTGAAGTGAGCGTATTATGTCCCATATTTTGTATTTGCCAATACAGTGCTATCTGATATATGGTAAACCTTGAAGCAAAAAAATATGCTTTATAATAAAAATATATGTATATACAATATATATTAGGTTGTCAAAAAAGTCTTGCGGTATTTTTATTGAATTTTTTTTTTATTGAAATTGAAATGAATTTTTGATGACTCATGCCAAGCTCTTGACCGATGCTACGGCTGCTACTATGCTGGTCTCTCTCGACAATTCATCGATTTTATCGCAATTTTCGACGACAGGCCTTCCGGAGCGTGGCGCATCTTCGACCACCTCTACACCAGAACGAAAATGTTGAAACCATCGTTGTGCGGTGGAAATGGAAACTGTATCGGGTCCATAAACTGCACAAATTTTATTGGCGGCTTGAGATGCATTTTTGCCTTTATCGTAGTAGTACTGTAAAATATGCCGTATTTTCTCTTTATTTTGCTCCATGTTTGCGACGCTATAACTCACGAACGACTTAAAAGAAACGGCAATCAATCAATCGTGTTAGCGTGTGAAATGAGCTTTCCAAAAAGGTATAGCATGACCCGATGCGACGAATAAAACTAGAACTACACGCTTTCAGCGCCAACTAGCGAAAATACCGCAAGACTTTTTTGACCACCTAATATTTAATGGTTGCTTTAATAAAAATTATTATTTTCAATAATGTAACGTATTCAATTGACATTTGACGTTGGCGGTTATGAAAAACAGCTTGTTTAAATGAGTTAAGCATCCATCCACTCTACCCGGTAAAACTGGACCATCCTAATAAAACAGCGCAATTGACAACAGGATGGTATTACAACACAACTCACCACATCTGTACACCAACTCACTCAACAAAAAGGATGGACAACGAGAAAGCTTCGTTTTACACATCCGTGCCTATATTTTCGCTTCGTCTGCGGGCCTAAACGCCACATCGCCATCAAGTTTACATTCTCTTTTCGATACAGCGTTCATGTGTTTCTACGTAATTTTGGATCAGCCGTGACCTTACATTCCGACACAAATCGTTCCCACACCCATCGCGCGCTGCAATCACCTTCACTTCAACAGCTGATACGACTCGGTACGACTCCGTTTACCGGACCCGTTTATCAACAATCACTTTTATTATATATTAATCTAATTTTGTTGTAAAAATTAAATAAAATATGATTGGTATTCTGAGTCCATCGAATCTTCACTTACATTTGTGGGTTTATGAAATACTTAACGCGGATGTAAGTAAGTTAACAACAATTTACATTTAATGGTGGGAGCTTCTCATCAAATTGAGCATCCAATTAAATATAGTCCTTCAAGCCTAACTGAAAGGCACTAGTGGAGAAACAAAAACCTGTGCGGTGAGCAAAAAAACAAAGTGTGCAGTGAAAAAACAACAGCGGAGTGACCCAACTAGAACAAAAAGAAACCAGCATAGCCGTATACTTAGTATATATAATACTATACATATAATAAACAAAAAAAGAATCAACAGAAGATACAGTGCAGTATATTTACTTAAAGTTTATACACATACAGTTGTGCTGTTGTGTTGTATACTTTATACATATTTACGATGACAGCAACAAATAAACGCGCGAAAACTCAACACAAAATATAAACCAACAAATTAAACGGGTGCGAATCTAAAACAAAATTTAATAAAAAATGTCAACAAACAAAAACACAAAAAAAGCAATCAAGCGAAAAGAGCACAGAACGAAAAGGTCAGTGTTCCAAACAGAAAAAAATAAAATAGCTATATATATTATATATAAATTAGATGAAAAACTGGGGAGAAAAATTTAAGTTTTTATACTTATTTACAACAAAAAACACAAAAAAAAATAAAAAAGTGCAGTGAAACGGAAAAAAACTAAAACTACGGTGACAAAAACATAAATTTACAAAACCGAAATATACAGAAGTTTACATCACAAAAACAATAAAACAAACGGGCGCGAAAGCAAACAAAAAAACAATAAACTAAAACACAAATAAGGCGCAAATTTTAAAGCACCTTGAAACTAGACAAGTACAAATATTCGGGTGCGAACAAACCTACAATAATATTAAATATAATACAACAACAATTCTCGTAGCCAGCCGAATTCAGGAGTGGAGAAAGGAAAAGGAATTGGAACAAATCGCGCAGGCCTGTAAACACTTACATACCTACAGCACATAAAACGTCCCTTGAAGAAGAATAAAGTAAGCTTATTTATTACATTTCTTTAAATCTATTTAATGTACAGATGTATGGATGTAAAAAATACGTTTTATATGCTAATATAAAATCCGTATTTCGAAGTCCGTTTTAACAGCGAAAAAACGGTTACCAAACTGTCCCAGTTTCGAGTTTATCTTGCGGGAAAAGCCGAACACGGTTTGGTATAAGGTATATATTATACATCAATATGTGTTAATAAATAATATTACTTTATTGCCTATGTACTGCTTACCTTCGTGTATTCAAACACTTATTAAGAAACAAAAAACATTCAAGTATCATCTTGCAATTTTTTCATACTTCTTATGTTTAACAAAACAATAAGCACGATTGCATTAATTAAGTAAGCAAAGACACAAACATAATTAAAAATTATAACATAAAAAACAAAGCAAGGGGTGCAAAACATATCTTCTTATACAGTAAAAGCTCCTTATTCGCGCTTCCTTTATTCGCAGATTAAAAAAATGAGACCCAATTTCTATATTCGCGACTAAAAATTTTTTTATTCGCGGATCTAATAAGTACATACATAATAATAAAATTATTCCAATAGGTATCCAACCCAATATTCTTGTCAAATGGACTAATAAAAAAGTAAAATAGATCTTATTATAAGTTAGCCTAAAGTAATGTTGTTAAATGATAACGTCGAGGACTTTGACACAAGCCGCCTTCGCTGCGATCGGTTGAATGAAAGCAACCTTATACCCCAATTAATAAAATACATATGTATGTATACTTTTAAATGTTGTTGTTCCGTTTATAGTAAAAGCCGCTTTGGGTGTTTTATTGTTTTGTCTTTCACATTAGTTACAAAAATTGTGATCGAGTAACACGTCTCTACTGCACTCTTCCTAGTTCATAATGTCAACTAAAAAACTGAGAAACGAGTTTCGATACGAAAAAAAACTGTGTTACCGCTTAAAGTAAAAATAAAAATGCTTGATCGGTTATGCTTGGAGAGTCATTTGCATCCATCGAAAAATCCGAAGATAAAATAAGGTCGTCTGTAGCTTCAACTTCACTGTCAGCTAAAATTGTTTGTGATTCAGCAACAGAAAAAATGGAAGTGGCGTTGTCATTATGGATCGAAGACCGCAACCAAAACAGGGTGCCCCTGAGTGGTCCAATGGTCCGGGAGAAGGCAAAGCGTCTTTACGCTCATTTTAAAGAACCTGATGGTAGTTTTAGTGGTGAATGTACAGATGGAGGATTTCAAGCAACAGAAGGTTGGTTCAATAAATTTAAGGTGAGACAATCATTGCATAATATCAAAATCGTTGGAGAAGCAGCATTTGCAGACACTGCTGCAGCCGGACGATATCCAGAAGAATTTGCAAACCTAGTAGCTGATGGAGGATACAAACCTGAACAATAGGCATTTAACAAATTTTGACGAAAAATTTGGCATACCACCACGTGGTGGCAAATATTGTACAAGTAATGAATATCACTTATTTAGGTGATTTCGGTTCAAAAACGTTCCGCGCAAAAATGGATTTCTAAAAAAAGTCAACATTTTTTTTTGTTATTATTACATTGAATCAGAATTTTCTGAAGAAAAATTTGTTTGGGGTGGGTGGGGTACTTCCCTTAAGTCCATTAAAAGGCGTTTGGAATAATAGGAAGATTATTAGTTAAATAAATATCTATTATTATGAAGAAAAACGTGTTCAGTGTACAAAACTTTTTTTGTTTTTTTCAGCAGTTCTGATAAAAAAGTAATTTCGTTTTGCGCGGAAACTTTTTTGCAATTTTGCAAAAAAAAAAAAATAACGGGGTTCATACTTTTTTATTCTCTATTCGACTATGGTATGCCGTTTTTCGTATTTGCAAAAATTGTAAAAAGTTATATGCCTACTGAACAAGTATTTAATGCAGACGAAACTGCACCGTTTTGGTAGAGAATGCCAAACAACACATTCATTTCTAAAGCGAAAAGTCTGCTTCTGGATTTAAGGCAGCAAAGTATAGAGTTACACTGCCGCTATGTTCTAATGCATCTGGAGATTGTGTCATTAAGCCACTGATGCTTTACAGATCGTTTAATCCTCGGGCTTTAAAGAATCAAAACAAAAACAACCTGCCAGTGTTTTGGCGTGCTAATAAGAAAGCGTGGGTTACAAGCGCTATTTTTTGTTACTGGTTCCGGAATTGTTTTGTTTCTGAAGTTGAAACTTATTTAAAAAAACAGAATTTAGACTTTTAGACGAACCTTCAAAATCATTTTGGATAATATGGAATGTAATCCTGATATGAATGTTATGGAATGCTGGAAGAAATTTGACATAGCAAAATGCATCGTAAACATAAAAGAATCAATGGAAGAACTGGCACTCATTGAAGTCATGCTGGAAAAAACTGTGGCCTGCTCTGACTGCAGAAGATGGCAAAGAATCTGTGCAAGCTCAAATTTTGACGGCAAACATAGCCGAAATCGCGAATGGAATAGGACGAGATGGGTTCGAGCAGTTAGAATCAAGTGACATTCAGGAATTGCTTGAATCGCAAGATGAAGATTTGACTGAAACCGACTTGGAGGAAATGTTAAATTCACAACCTATTGAAGAAGAGGCTTCAACAAGCACTGGAAACGTGACATTCAATTTGAAAAATCTTAGTGAAGGTTTAAGAATGGCAAATGAGCTCTGTGATTTCTTTATGAACATTGATCCGTCTATGGAACGAAGTCTAATTTTTAAGAGACAAATTGCTAATGCGACTGCTGTGTATCAGTCTGAATTGAAGGAGCTCTTGAAAACTGCTAAACAAGAAAAAATTATGAAATTCTTCAAACCATTGCCTAAGCCTTAATATAATTAATTAAAATGGTCAAAAACTTCAATTAAATCATTTTTTTTTATATACCTATTTGTTTTTTTTGTTACCCGTATTCACGGTTTCTGTATTCGCGGCATATTTATGGAACATATACCCCGCGAATAAAGAGCTTTTACTGTATATAAAAATGAATCGCAAAATGTGTTGCTAAGCGCATAACTCACAAACGCCTGGATCAATTTTGCTAATTCTTTTTTTAAAATGTTCGTTGAAGTACAAGGATGGTGAATGGTGGAAAAACACTAAAAATGAATGTTTGTTTGTTAGTAATGCTAAGAGAACGGCTGAACCAATCTTGAAATTTTTAGAGATTGTTGGTTATGGATCGGGGAAGGTTTATAAATAAAAACATCTTAAATATTTCATGAGGAAAAGTCGGAAAATTGGACAATTACAAAAAGTAACTTTTTTCCATACAATTTTTTTTCAATTTTTGTTTGTTTTTTAATATTTTGATTTATAAATTATTTGAGTCGTTCAATTTCGGTCGTTTGTTTTTTATTCCGGATATTCAAAAGAAAAAATATTGCAAATTATTCAGTGAAAACTTTATGTGTTCTCCACACAAAGTGATCAATTACAGGTTGAAATTTGTTACGAAGCCACGAAGAGATCGCGCTAATATCGGTTGGCGTTCTTTTTGTCAACAACATATGGTAACTCAAGGCAAGGCAAGGCAAAAAGTACTCCCAAAATGCGATGTCATACGTGCGGTCAAATAGCAAGCCATGGTCACAATATTACAGCACGACTTTTCAAACAACAGCTACGATGTTTGATGGACTTTATCTTGAAACAACGTATGTCATATATGGTGCTGTTAGATGCTGGATCTATTCTGTTGAGTAGCAAAAAAGACGTTTGCCGCACGCAAACATTCGTCTTTGTATGGTGGATGGTTGTTACACCTGATCAAATTGATGAACTAATTTCTGCGGAAATTCCTGAATCAGAGATAGATACAGAACTATACGAAATGGGGAAGCCAATATGGTTCATGGACCTTGCGGACATCACAATCCCACATCGGTTTGTATGTCTGACAACAAATGCACGAAACACTATCCATGTGCTTTTCTTCCGGAAACGCGAACTGGAAATGATGGATATCCACTGTATCGGCGTCGCTCACCAGGCGACAATGGCACAACATTCTGCATTCAGTTTAGAAGAGTGAATATCGAAGTTGACAACACATGGATCGTACTATATTCACCATTATTGCAATTTGGGGTAATCGATAAAATACGTTTGTAATTACGTCACAAAAGGAAGCAATATGACAGTTATAATAAAGCGCTTTGTAGGATATTTACTTTTGTAACTCATGAACGTTTTCCGACTGTTGTGCTTGTCGCAGTTAATTTGGAGAATGGGCAAAGATAATCAATCCACAATAATTCAAATCCACAACAATTATGGGATACGTACAAAATTGACATTGCCTAAGAAATTTTACATCGGCTTCGCAAAAAATTGGATATGGGTCAATTCCGGTTGATACTTGCGGTGGTTCGATATCAATTCCATCCGCCGTTTATCAATTCACGAAAGATGAACTCATCACGAATGATTGGACATTGGCCAAATTATCGTAACTACGATTCCTTAAGTGCATGCGCAATGTTAGCTCCCAAAAATGACGATGTTGTTGACTTAAACTGGAAGATTAAAAGTCAAATTCCAGAGGACTTGCGCTGATACAAATCGATCGATCGTCTTGACAGTAAAGACGACGCCGTGAATCAATCTGCGCTATCGAATCAAGCTGCGTTACATTGAAAAAAGAAATAAATGATAAATTTAATTTCTTTTCATTCAAAATTATCACAAGTGTGAAAATTGCATCACCTCAGATACAAAACCAAAGGTCAAGCAGACATAATAGTTAAACAGTCCGCTCTTAATGACGGTAATTTCAATTTGGCTTGAGGAGCTCTAAAAGCAAGATACGAAACCGAAAGAATACTGGTCGATAAACAAGTAATGACTCTAATGAACTATGCATAAGAGGGCATAAGGAACAACTTTCTCCGATCAAAAAGACTCTGTACAAAATGTTTGTCCAATGCACTCAATCTTAAAAATTGCAAAAGCAATTTTAATTGCTTATATTGTCACAAAAGACACAATTCAATGCTTCGATATAGCAGATATCTTATTTCATTCCAAAGAAGCGCTTACATAAAAATAATGACGGGTCTAATTGCAAAAGCAAATCCCGAAATCCAAAATTCTAAAAATTGCCAAGAGACACCATGTTGCTCAAAGGCACAAAAAGCTCAAACGCTGCGCAGCGAAGCACAAAGTGGACTAGTTACAGAACTAGTTACCACCATACCAACTCAAGTTGAGAAAAAATCAATCCTTAAATCAAAATTATGTAAATTTTAAGAGTTCGGAAACCTCCTCGAATATTAAATATAACTCTAGAAGATTAGTATTGTAAGGGCTACTCGAAAGCCACAACTACTTGGCCGGCATGTCGTACATTGTACGACTACCACTAGAGCCAAAATTTTCCAATACTGCACAAATTAGTATAAAAAACAAAGTCAGAGTTACCTCTGACAATCCCTATATTGAAAACAACTTTTCGGCCCGCATTAGGGCTTTCGCCGATAATAATAAAAAAAAAAAAAACAATTCTGAACAAATCCTAGAGCAGTGGCGGGCTACTAAACGCCAAATTAATGCATATGCACTAAAACATAAAATATAACAAAATTGAATAAATCGACACTTTTCATAAATTTACAAAAATAAACAAAATCTCAAAAGTAAGGGATCCTCATACTTCTAATGCGATACAGTGACGCACCTACACTAACAAAAGGCAAAGGTCACTCTTAACGCACATATCCAAGAGCTCCTCATATGGGTAGGTTTAGGAATCAGCTATACCAAGAATCAAATTAATTATGAAGAATTTTTTACTCTACGAAACGAAGCCGTTCTCCAGTCACGGCCACTCTCTCGCAAGATCCCTCTATTGTCATAGTGCTAACTCCAGGGCTAAGGAGTACGCAGTCTGGCCATATCTAAGCCGAGAATAAATAAAATCCAAACAATTTGTGATAATACAGAAAAGGCATGTAATAAACAACCGGTATGCCAAACCGATAAAATAAGAAATTGTAAATAACCGCTAATAAAATAAATAAAAGTAAACGATTTGTTTACTATAATAATAAGTCGTCAAAACACGCTTAAGGAAATTACTTCCTCAAGCACCACTGCTTACACAAAATACAAATTTATATTAAAACTAAAATCGCTTCTTATAGCTAAAATTCTGCGCCCTCGGTTACTCCACTAACAGTAAGCCAAATTACACGTATCAGCTTATATATAATACTAGGCAAAATATTCGCCTAGGTTGCCCAGGATGTTTAAATGAGTTAAGCATCCATCCACTCTACCCGGTAAAGCTGGCGCATCCTAATAAAGCAGCGCAATTCACCACAGGATGGCAATACAACACAACTCACCACATCTGTACACCAACCCACTCAACAAAAAGGATGGACAACGAGAAAGCAGACACACTTCGTTTTACACATTCGTGCCGATATTTTCGGCTTGTCTGCCGGCCTAAGCGCCACATCGCCATCAAGTTTACACTCTCTTTTCGATACAGCGTTCAAACGTTTCTACGTAGTTTAGAATCAGCCGTGATCCTTACATTTCGACAATCACCTTCACTTCAACAGCTGATACGACTCCTTACGACACCTCGTTCACCGGACCCGTTTATCAACAATCATTTTTATATTAATCTAACTTTGTTGTAAAAATAAAATAAAATATGCTTGGTGTTGAATTTACGCAGAGTAATCTTTCAACCAACATAGAACAAATAACAAACAGAATGTTAAAACGACACAAAGTAATTTTTATAGACAACACTTTCATATAAAGAACAAACACAATTATATAAATATATACATACATATAAATATGAGCAACTATTTCTCCGTTTATTTTAGATGCGTGCAGACAACTCGACATTCACATGTGTAATGAAATTCCAAAAAGAGAAGCATACATATTTCATTGTAGTAACGGGTGATTTTTTTGAGGTTAGGATTTTCATGCATTAGTATTTGACAGATCACGTGGGATTTCAGACATGGTGTCAAAGAGAAAGATGCTCAGTATGCTTTGACATTTCATCATGAATAGACTTACTAACGAGCAAGGCTTGCAAATCATTGAATTTTATTACCAAAATCAGTGTTCGGTTCGAAATGTGTTTCGTTTCGTTTTTATCGACAAATTTTGTTCAGCGATGAGGCTCATTTCTGGGTGAATGGCTACGTAAATAAGCAAAATTGCCGCATTTGGGGTGAAGAGCAACCAGAAGCCGTTCAAGAACTGCCCATGCATCCCGAAAAATGCACTGTTTGGTGTGGTTTGTACGCTGGTGGAATCATTGGACCGTATTTTTTCAAAGATGCTGTTGGACGCAACGTTACGGTGAATGGCGATCGCTATCGTTCGATGCTAACAAACTTTTTGTTGCCAAAAATGGAAGAACTGAACTTGGTTGACATGTGGTTTCAACAAGATGGCGCTACATGCCACACAGCTCGCGATTCTATGGCCATTTTGAGGGAAAACTTCGGACAACAATTCATCTCAAGAAATGGACCCGTAAGTTGGCCACCAAGATCATGCGATTTAACGCCTTTAGACTATTTTTTGTGGGGCTACGTCAAGTCTAAAGTCTACAGAAATAAGCCAGCAACTATTCCAGCTTTGGAAGACAACATTTCCGAAGAAATTCGGGCTATTCCGGCCGAAATGCTCGAAAAAGTTGCCCAAAATTGGACTTTCCGAATGGACCACCTAAGACGCAGCCGCGGTCAACATTTAAATGAAATTATCTTCAAAAAGTAAATGTCATGAACCAATCATGAGCATATTTTATGCGTTTTTTTTTTTTAAAAAGTTATCAAGCTCTTAAAAAATCACCCGTTAGAAGAAAAGTAATAGCAGTGTAAATTTTGATCTGTATGCTGTGAAAATTCACAATGTTAAATAGCAGTGTTGCAATTAATAGGAAATGCAAATCTAATAAATAGGAACTGCAAATCCAAAACGCCTCCTCAAAATTTTCACTGTAAAGAAAATTCTAAAATAAAATTATTTCATACTTTTATATGACGAGCTGTGCACTCTGGGGAATTACAATTACATACGAGGTGTGTTCAAAAAGTATCGCGAATTTTGTGTTTTTTCAAAAATTATTTATTTATTCATGAATATCTATTTTGTGCCCTTCAAAGTAAACTCCGTGAGATATTATACACTTGTGCCAACGGTTTTTCCAATCTTCGAAGCACTTCAAAAATGATTTTTTTTATCTTCTTCAGCTCCTCCTTCGATGCCGTCTTTATCTCATCAAGAGAAGCGTAACGTCGTCCTTTCATGGGCCTCTTCAGTTTAGGGAACAAGAAAAAGTCACAGGGGCCCAGATCTGGGGAATACGGTGGCTGCGGCATCATTAGTGTGTTGTTTTTGGCCAAAAAGTCGCGCACAAGCAACGATGTGTGGGCAGGGGCGTTATCGAAGTGCATAAGCCAATTTTGGTTCTTCCACAAATCCGGGCGTTTCTGGCGGATTGCTTCCCGGAAATTGCGCATAACTTGCAGGTAATATTCCCTATTGACCGTTCTTCCCAGTGGTAAGAACTCATGATGCACCACGCCGCAATCGAAGAAAACTGTCAGTTACGATTCGTAATACTTTTTGAACACACCTCGTAGTCCAACATTTGTTGCAAGGATTGGGAAAAACCCAAAAAACCCAATCAGACTACAATTACTTAAGTTATACATTTAAATAATTAGTTTTATGTTGCATTCAATTTTTGTCTTTTACCAGTCCCATTTGACACCTCAATTTTAGGAGTCGGTCTGCAGGTAACGGTTTCGTCAAAATATCAGCTAACTGTTTATCTGTAGGGGTATACTCAAGAATAATTTGCTTATCTTCAATTTGTTCTCCAGAAAAATGATACTTTGTATCAATATGTTTTATTCTTTTGTGGCATGAAGGGTTATTAGCAATACATATACAACCTTGATTATCTTCACAAATTTTTATTGGATTCAACAACTCAACCTTTATGCTTTTTAACAACGATTTCAACCATAAAGCTTCTCTTACAGCTTCAAATATATTCTACTTCAGTCGATGAAGCAGCTACAGAATTTTGTTTCTTTGTATTCCAACAAATTAAACATGATTCAAATATTTTTAATAAATAAAATATCCTGTAGAACTTTTTCAGTTTCACTCCCACCCCAATCAGAGTCAACAAAACCTATTAATTTTTTTTTATAATCAGGTTTCTTAACATAAACTAACTTTAAATCAATAGTACCTTTAAGGTATCTGAGAACTCTTTTTAAACATTTCCGCAATTCTACATTATTTTTATTAGTATATATCTACTTAAAATATTATATTAATTGATGTACATAAGTCTGGTCGCGAACATATCATAACATTTATCAAACAGCCAATTAAATTACGACATGGCGCATCACAGCGATCATCTGAATTTAATGCCTCATAATCGGTCTTACTTGGAAGTGGAGTACTAACAGGTTTACAGTCGTTCATTTTAAATTTATTCAATATATTTTTAATGTAAGGGGTTTGACTTAAGTATAACGGATTCTCTTTTTGTTCAATTTATATTCCAATGAAATATCGGATCTTAAATAAGTCTGTCGTTCTTAATTTTTTCATCAATTATAATAATTTTTACATTCGTTTATTGTTTTAATATTTGCAGTTGCAATAACTAGATCGTCTACATATGTGACCTGGTCTACGGAAAGGGGGCTTAGGTGTCAAAAAATCAATTTTCACTTTTTAGTTGATTCGGATGGAAGATGAGATGCTTTTTCACGTGATAGAATCCAAAAAGTCATAACTTGTTTGAAAGTTCCCTAAAAATGTAGAGAAAGAAGAGTAAAAATACGAAAAAATATATTTTTTTTTGTAATGAACAAAATGCATTGAATTATAAGCTATAAAGACATGATTATACACTAGAAAAATAATAATGCTGAGTAGTTTATGTATTTTTCTTTGTTGTCGTTTTCGTTGAGAGCTTTTTACGTGTTGATCCTGAGGAAGATGGACCTGGTTCCTCGTTTGGTACTGAACTCCTCATCAACACTCATGTTTCATTTCATGCGAAATGCGAAGACTCGTCGGCACTGAACTCCTCATCAACACTCATGTTCCATTTCATGCGAAATGCGAAGACGATAATCAACAGAAACACTTACACAAATGTGATAACAGAACATCCGGAAAGAGAGACGAATGAAAACAAGACAACAGCAGCTGCGCGGTATTAGAGTAAACGTCACTTCTTCAGTGTTACTTTTTTAAGTGTTCCACACTAGCAACTTACACGATGAACTATAATAATATTCCGACCAAAAACAACACTTACTGGACGTCCTTGAAGCCTCTGGAAAGGAGAACAATTGATGAGATAACGAGAAACTGACGAAACTAGTTGTTTATTTTTAACAGCTGTTTCCCAGAAAACTAGTTTTCGCACGTTAGCTCCCTTTTCGTAGACCAGGTCACATATGGTAATACATACACATTTTTCAATATGTCCCCTTTGTCAAGAATGTAAATGCAATGATCCGCTGTGGAATTCACAAGACCCATTTCCTTTAATATTTTATCAAAAATATCAAACCAACATCTAGCAGCTAGCTTAAGACCGTATATGGCTTTATTTAATTAACACACTCTGTCTGTATCACAGGATAATCCTGGGGGAACTGTCATGTAAATTTCTACTTTTAACGTCCCGTTTAAAAATGCTTTTTTAACGTCCATGTGATGAACTTTTAAACCAAATTGGTTGGAGACAGCCAGAAAACGGAAACTCGAAATTCTAGCTACTGGAGCAAACCTTTCATCATAATTGTTTAAATACTCTTGTGTAAAATCTCGTGCAACAAGTCTTGCCTTGTGTTTGACTGGATTGCCTAATTCATCGTGTTTAATTGTAAAAACCCATATACAGTCAACTATATTTTTATATTTAAGTCTTTGTACAAGTGACCAGATTTTGTTATAAGAATGCGAATCTAGTTCTTCCTTTATTGCTTTTTCCCAATAAGACCTATAACTTCTACTTTCTATTTCTTCAAATGTATTTGGATAGGAATAGGAATTGCAAATCTAATAAATAGGAACTGCAAATCCAACAATTGGCATTCTAAATCCACCAAATCTTCACTTATATTTGTGGGTTTATAAAATACTTAACGCAGGTGTACGAGTAAGTAAGTTAAAAACAATTTAAATTTAGTAGTGGGTGCTTCTCATCAAATTGGGCATCCAATTAAATACAGCTGATTTTATATACTTGCGCAAATACGATACGCTCCCTAATGGGTTTCTTATCACAAAAATATCAAAATGTGGTAAATGGTTGCCGGTCGGTATTGTCCTTGCAAGACGGGTATCTGTTAGCAAACGTGTAAGCGACTTGTTATTCTTCACTTTTGCAAACGTTAAACTATTACTTTTGTTCAGAGTGTGGGAAAAAAGTAACACATCGCCATTTGATTTATAATGGCGTTCTCGCTATAACCAATGGCAAATATTGCATGCTGCCTTGTTCTAACAGTATACATACATTTGTTACCAAATCCCTTTACAGTCTGTTAAAATTTTCTGTTAGAGTTTTTATTTTGGTAAGCAGTTTGTTACCTTTAACATATAAACATGTTAGCATAACAACCATATCTGTTACCTCGATACGTTATTAAATTTGTTACCCATTTGTTACTTCTAACAAATTCAATTCTTTTAAATTATTTTCAGTATTTTTTATATTGTTATGTGAAAAAGAAATTCAAGGGAACCGATCCACGCGTAGTGTTTTTCTGAAAAAGAAATTCAAGTGAAGCGAACCACGCGTAGTGTTTTTCTGAAAAAGAAATTCAAGGTAACCGATCCACGCGTAGTGTTTTTCTGAAAAAGAAATTCAAGTGAAGCGAACCACGAGTAGTGTTTTTCTGAAAAAGAAATTCAAGGGAACCGATCCACGCGTAGTGTTTTTCTGAAAAAGAAATTCAAGTGAAGCGAACCACGAGTAGTGTTTTTCTGAAAAAGAAATTCAAGTAAAACTTAACCACGCGTAGCGTTTTTCTGGAAAAAAGCGGATGTAACACAACTGATCAAAAAACGTAACGATAGCAGCAAAGCAGAGTGTTTCAAGTAGCAAAGATTAGTACAGACAAAAAAATAAGTGAAGATTTTTCTCAAAGTTAAATTAAAAAGTAATAAATTTATGAAAATTCAAAAAAGTCAGTGTTCGTCAAAGTGAAAAATACCTATAGTGAAAAGTAAAAAGGTAAAAGGAATCAGCAGAGTGAAACTATTTATTGAACAAAGCAGTTAGCCCAGTGAGGGAAAAAAAAAGTGGAAAAACGTACAACAAGTTTAAAGCGAAAAAAATAAGAAAAATTACATGCAAAACCAATAATAACGGAAATTTAAAGAAAAAACTTAACAGTTAGACCAGTGAAGAAAAGAAAAGAATAAAAACGTAAATTGTGAGTACAGTCTAAAGCGAAAAGAACAAGAAAAATTACATGCAAAACCAATAATAACGGAAATTTAAAGAAAAACTTAACAGTTAGACCAGTGAAGAAAAGAAAAGAATAAAAACGTAAATTGTGAGTACAGTCTAAAGTGAAAAGAACAAGAAAAATTACATGCAAAACCAATAATAACGGATATTTAAAGAAAAAAAACTTAACAGTTAGACCAGTGAAGAAAAGAAAAGAACAAAAACGTAAATTGTGAGTACAGTCTAAAGCGAAAAGAACAAGAAAAATTACATGCAAGACCAATAATAACTGAAATAAAAAGTAAGAAAAAAAAACTCAACAGTTACACCAGTGAAAAAAAGTAGAAAAACATACAATTGTGGGTACAAGTAAATAAAAAAAAAATCATATACACGAGCAACAACAGCAGCAACAGTGACAGCAATAAAAACAGCGACAACTCCAGTGGCTACAGGCAGCAGACATTTGTAAACGTCGAATTGGAAGCTTAGCGGAACCAATTGCAGCATCAACAACAAGAACACAATTTCCTTCATTTTAATTATTAATCTATTCTACAGAATGAAATGTATGTATGTATAATAGAAGTTAATATTACGAACCGTATCGATAGCTTAAGAATTCATTTTTTTTTTTCTTCCTTCTTAAGAAATATAATACTGATAAATACAAGTTGTAACGCAGAAGCGAATTAGAAGTATTGTTGGTTAAGTTCAAAATTATTGTAAATTTTCGATTTATAAATTAAATTGCGTAAAACATGGATCAGTTGGACATAAGTAGCAGATTTAAGCTTATTTCAAATAATCTAAATGCGATTCCGCATTATGATGGTAATAGAGACGCACTACTTAATTTTGTCGAAAGAATTGACTTAATGGTGCCTATTTTGGAGCCTCTCCCATCCGAATATAAAATATTGTTAATGGGCAACATTAAAGACAAAATTACGGGTAGTGCAAGAAGGTCCCTACTAATGAATGGAAACTTAGATACTTGGCCATCAATTAAACAGGTTTTGATCGATTATCATGGCGAGAAAAATTCAGTTGAAGAATTAATCGACAAGATTAGAGCATGTCGATGTGACTCTTCAATTGAGAACTTCTATAATAAATTAGCAACACTTTTATGTCGGTTGAACAATGCGCTTTATTTCAGTGAAAACAGATTCCCTGAAGTAAACAGCGAAAGCAATGCCAGAATTGCCCTAAATTCTTTTAAATACGGGTTACCGGAACCTGTCAAAAGCATAATCGTAAGTCGAGACCCAACAAGTCTAAAGAACGCTTTCGAGATTATAAAATCAAACGGCTATTTAAATTATAAAGTCTCGAATTCCAATAATTTCAGTAGTAGACCACAACAAAATTACGATAGAAATAGAGGAAATTTCGAACAGACATTAAATTACAGAAGTACGGGAAGATACAACAATAATAACGAAAGATTTCAAAATCAACATAGACAACAACACAGTTATAACACTCGACAACCAAATTTTTCTACACAAACGAGACGAACGCACAACATTAGCCACCAGTCACACAGAACACAAAATCACAACCAACAAACAAACCATAGTACACAATACAATCATTTAACTGGACGTAACCAACATCTTCATAACAACCAATATCACAATCCTTCTCATAAAGAATCTGCACTTGAGCCAATGGATATAGGCATGAATGAAAGCAATCAGAATTTTCAATTTGGCGCTCAAGGAAATTACCCTATATAGTCATAAATACGAAGGTGAAAAAACTAAAATTTATTATTGATACTGGCGCCGAATTTAGCATAATAAACCCAAAGCTTTGCAATCCGAAATGGAGAACAATGTCGCCCACCTTCAATATTAAACTCCTAAACGGAAATGTCTCAACAAACATACGGTATAGCGTACCACTTTTTAAAGAATTTCGGAAAGAAAATCAGTTTGTCGATTTTATTGAACTACCATTTCACGATTACTTCGACGGTATATTGGGAAACAATATATTGCTTAGCCTAAACTGCATAGTCAATTATAAAACTCGGGAGCTTGTTACAGAAAATGCGACACTACCGATTTATTTTTGTGAAGATGAGGAGTACGAAGTAGAAAAATATTTAAAAAATGAAAATTTGCAAGTATTTAGTTGTCAAAACAAAGTACGCGACAGTGCACTTAATAGCACATTTGCAAAACATTTAAATTCAAGGGACGAATCGACATTAAAAAAGTTACTGAACAATTACCGAGACATATTTTACGAGGAAGGAAGCAATCTACCGTTTACTAGTGTTATACAACATAGGATTAGAACTAAGACAGATTCGCCAATTTATACCAAACTTTATAGGTACCCGGTTGTGCATCGTGCCGAAGTAGACAGACAAATAAACGAGATGTTAGAGCAGAAAATAATTGCTCCGAGCAACAGTCCTTATAATTCGCCTCTATGGGTCGTACCAAAAAAAATCGACAACGGTGGCGAACAAAAGTGGCGAATTGTAATAGACTACAGGAAGCTAAACGAACAGACGATGGACGACAAGTTTCCAATTCCGAATATGCAAGACATATTCGACAAATTGGGAAAGTGTAGCTATTTTAGCACAATCGACCTTGCTAAAGGCTTCCACCAGATCGAAGTACATCCAGACGATAGATCCAAGACGGCATTTTCGACAGCGAGTGGCCACTACGAGTTTAATCGTATGCCCTTTGGGCTAAAGACAGCTCCCGCGACTTTCCAAAGACTAATAAATCACGTTTTACGAGATTATATCAATAAAATTTGCGTCGTTTACCTGGACGATATTCTAATTTTTTCTACTAGCTTTACAGAACATATTGACTCTATAACGAAAATTTTTAGGAAACTAAGAGAATCAAATTTGAGAATTCAAGGCGAAAAGTGTCACTTTGCAGCATTTACAACGAAATTTTTAGGCCATGTTGTTTCAGTTGACGGCATCAGACCGGATACATCAAAAATTATAGCAATCGCAGCGATGCCACCACCATCCAACGCGAAAGAGATTAAACAATTTTTGGGTATCACAGGGTATTATCGGAAATTTATACGTGATTATGCAAAGGTTGCCTATCCAATGGTTCGATATTTAAAAAAGGATTGCGTTGTTGACAATAAAGACAGTGAACTTTTAAACTCTTTCGAAACATTGAAGAAGTTAGTTACAAGTGAACCAGTTTTACAACCACCGGATTTTAATAAAAAATTTACATTAACAACCGATGCATCTCAGTTTGCCATCGGGTCTGTGCTTAGCCAAAGCGGCCATCCAATTTCCTTTGCATCACGTACTTTATCAGACCATGAGATACGCTATTCGACTATAGAAAAAGAAATGCTTGCTGTTGTGTGGTCTGTAAAACATTTTCGAACATATCTATACGGTCGCAAGTTTACAATTCAAACCGATCACAAACCTTTGACGTGGTTAAACAATCTCAAAGAGCCTAACATGAAGTTACAAAGATGGAAAATTCTTCTTAACGAGTACGATTTTGACATAACCTATATAAAAGGTAAGGACAACACGGTAGCGGATAGCTTAAGTAGATACGTAAAGAATGAGGATTGCAAAACAGCAATAGTATTTAATAATGAAACTATTCAAAACAATAATAGTGAAGAACAATTAGAGACATGGTCCACGGACGGAACGGTTCACAGTGCGCAGGAAGATAATTTAAAATACATTTTTTTTACAGAGAAATCCATTAATTATTTCAAAAATCAAATCTATCTTAGATATGGCGAAAACGAAAAGTTTTTTATAAAAATTGTACACAAAAAGTGTCAATCACACATTGTTGTAACAGAAAAGTCAAATTTAAAAGAAATAATGCGAAAAGTATTGTTAGAGAATGGGTTAATGTGCATTTTTTGTGAGAACGACGAACTTTTTCTTAAATTTCAAGACATTTATACTCAGAATTTTCAAATTCAAAATCTAACATTGTATAGATCAAAGACAAAACTAATGGAAATTACGGACAAAAATGAAATACTAACTATAATAGAAAACGAACACCTTCGTAACAATCACAGAGGCATACAAGAAATATTTCTTGAATTGAAGAATAAAGTTTTTTACCCTAAATTATTTAAAATAATAACCAAAGTCATTAATAATTGTTCAATTTGTAAAATAGCAAAACACGACAGAAATCCAGTTAAACATCCTTATCAAATAACAGAAACTCCAAAGTATTTCAACGACATAGTCCACATAGATATTTGGTTTCCATACAGAAATGTAATGTATCTCACAACAATAGATAAATTTTCAAAATACGCAACGTTCCATAAACTTAACGACAGGAATTGGATTGCGATCTTGGCAGCTTTGAAGCAACGTATACAATTTTTAGGCAAAATGCGGAAACTAGTTTTTGATAACGAACGCTGTATATTGCACAGTGCAGTAAGATTGTTTTTGGAAGAGGAAAACATTGCGACACATGTAACCACCCCATGGCACAAAACAGGTAACTCTGACATCGAACGTTTACACGGTACTCTAAACGAACATTTGAGAATAATAGAAGCAGATAAAAGCAATAAGACAGTAGAATTAAGTGACAAATTTTTCAAAATATTTAACTCGTACAATAACACAATACATTCAACAACAAAAATGAGGCCAATTGATTTTATAATTAAAAATTTTGACAAAGAATCGATTCAGCACTTATCTAGAAAATACGAAGAGGAAAAAATTGAAAGGAGCAATCGGCTTAACAAAAAGAGGCACCATGAGTCAATTCAGTTGGATAACGTAGTAGTTAACAGACAAATTGCAAAGAATACACCTAAATACAAAAAATTGGATAAATATGAGCGTCATGGTAATTATGTGATAGACACATCAAATAAACGAAGAACGAAATATTATAAAACACAATTGAAACGCAAATATAAATTCCAAAATGAATGAAGACAAAATTTAAATTTGGAAAAAAAATGTTTAAAACTAAATGTATGAGTTATAAATCAATTTAAGAAATTTATGTAATATGAAAAAAAATCTTTAAAACTGAATGTATGAGTTATAAATCAATTTAAGAAATTTATGTAATATGAAAAAAAAATGTTTAAAACTGAATGTATGAGTTATAAATCTATTAAAGAAATTTATGTAATATGAATAATTTGCAGAGACGCAAATTTCCTAAGGGTGGAGGTGTTATGTATCCAGATATTCCCCACACCCTACACATCATATTCCGTACGCTTCCCAACACTTAATCTCTATTTCTCCTTGTCTCCCATTTCCTATTGCAATAATTATCATGTCGCCCACTCCACCCGTTATTCGCTTTAAGCACGCTTTGGGCATTCTAGAGTAATCAGAAGAAGAGTCGTACGTTTGAAATCGTTGAATAAAGAACTCGCTAAATAAATTTAACCAAAAGAACTCATTTTATACTTATAACGGAAAGAACTCGTTTGATACTTAACTTTAAATAAATATAACCAAAAGAACTCATTTTATACTTATAACGGAAAGAACTCGTTTGATACTTAACTTTAAATAAATATAACCAAAAGAACTCATTTTTATACTTATAACGCAAAGAACTCGTTTGATACTTAACTATATAATTTGCCTTATTTAACGGTGAAATCATATTTATTTAAGCTAATTGTTGAAATGAATTAATACACATATGCTGGGGTTGTTAATTGAAACTTTCAAAGTTTATCACACAACCATCGGGTAACTGTAGTAAAGAAAAAAATATCATATTAGTAAAATTCGTTAGTTGAAAGCTATTGGGGACAAGCACAGTTGTTTCCAACGCTATTCATTGTTCCATCTCGGTGTCATAGGTGATATTGCAAAGTTTCTCTTTCCTCATTCAGCCAGCGGTTTGATTGAACGTATAACCATAGAATGTAAAGACATAGAGAAGGTACAGATTTTATTTTGTATGATGTTCGACTGGACGGCGAACAGAGCTGAATAACTTGAACTAAGAAATTCACCATTTTTCTTTCTCTGGTAGAAATATATGTAAAACGTCTGATTTCACGCGAGAATGTATAAAGAGAAAATTTAAATGCTTTGAAGAAAAAATACAAATGTCACATATGCGTGACTATTATTTATTATCAACCAGGAAATATTGTTGACCAACCGAGAAATGGATTCTATTTATGGGCACAATTCCGATTTTTTTGGCGCCGCGATCTGAAGTTATCGTTGAAAAGAGGAAGCCTTCCTGATTAAAAAATATATAGGGTTATAGATACCGCAAACGCTTAGTTTATTAGTTTACGTATTTCACTACATTGCAGCAAAAAACGCACGCCAACAAACACAAGGAAGGTTCGACGTCGATAAGCTGCAATCACAACAGACAGCCGAAAGATTTTCTACTCGGCTTGCACTCCTGCTCTCTGAGAGCACTCGTCAACAACTCGGTATAAGGGAACTGTGGGACGGCATTTCAAACTCCTTACGTACAGCTGCAATCGAAACCATTGGTTTTCGGAAAGTGCAAAAGAACAGCTGGTAAGACGAGGAGTGCCGTGTCGCAGCGGAGAGAAAACAGGCTGCCTACCTCGCAACGTTACGATCGACCACAACACGTGCGGGATGGGATAGATACCGAGAGTTGAAGAGGGAAGCGAGACGCATTTGCAGACAGAAGAAGAAAGAGGCCGAAATGCGTGAGTACAAACAGCTTGATAAGCTGGCCGACAGGGGTAATGCTCGAAAATTCTATGAAAAAATGCGGCGGCTTACAGAAGGTTTCAAGACCGGAGCATACTCTTGTAGAACCCCCAAAGGTGATCTAGTTACCGATGCCCAGAGCATACTTAGATTATGGAGGGAACACTTCTCCAGCCTGCTGAATGGCAGTGAACGCATAACACCAGGAGAAGGCGAACCCGATACCCTAATCGATGACGATGGAGCAGACGTTCCATTACCCGGCCATGAAGAAGTTCGAATAGTAATTGCCCGCCTGAAGAACAACAAGGCGGCAGGGGCCGACGGATTGCCGGCCGAGCTATTCAAACACGGCGGCGAAGAGCTGATAAGGAGCATGCATCAGCTTCTTTGTAAAATATGGTCGGACGAAAGCATGCCCAACGATTGGAATTTAAGTGTGCTCTGCCCAATCCATAAAAAAGGAAACCCCACAATCTGCGCCAACTACCGTGGGATTAGCCTCCTCAACATTGCATATAAGGTTCTATCGAGCGTATTGTGTGAAAGATTAAAGCCCACCGTCAACAAACTGATTGGACCTTATCAGTGTGGCTTCAGACCTGGTAAATCAACAACCGACCAGATATTCACCATGCGCCAAATCTTGGAAAAGACCCGTGAAAGGAGAATCGACACTCACCACCTATTCGTCGATTTCAAAGCTGCTTTCGACAGCACGAAAAGGAGCTGCCTTTATGCCGCGATGTCTGAATTTGGTATCCCCGCAAAACTAATACGGCTATGTAAGCTGACGTTGAGCAACACCAAAAGCTCCGTCAGAATCGGGAAGGACCTCTCCGAGCCGTTCGATACCAAACGAGGTTTCAGACAAGGCGACTCCCTATCGTGCGACTTCTTCAATCTGCTGCTGGAGAAAATTATTCGAGCTGCAGAACTGAATCGAGCAGGTACAATCTTTTATAAGAGTGTACAGCTGCTGGCGTATGCCGATGATATTGATATTATCGGTCTTAACACCCGCGCCGTTAGTTCTGCTTTCTCCATACTGAACAAGGAAGCAACGCAAATGGGTCTGGCAGTGAACGAGGGCAAGACGAAATATCTCCTGTCATCAAACAAACAGTCGTCGCACTCGCGACTTGGCCCCCACGTCACTGTTGACAGTCATAACTTTGAAGTTGTAGATAATTTCGTCTATTTAGGAACCAGAGTTAACACCACCAACAATGTCAGCCTTGAAATCCAACGCAGGATTACTCTTGCCAACAGGTGCTACTTCGGACTGAGTAGGCAATTGAAAAGTAAAGTCCTCTCTCGACGAACAAAAACCAAACTCTATAAGACGCTCATAATTCCCGTCCTGCTATATGGTGCAGAGGCTTGGACGATGACAACAACCGATGAGTCGACGTTGCGAGTTTTCGAGAGAAAAGTTCTGCGAAAGATTTATGGTCCTTTGCGCGTTGGCCACGGCGAATATCGCATTCGATGGAACGATGAGCTGTACGAGATATACGACGACATTGACATAGTTCAGCGAATTAAAAGACAGCGGCTACGCTGGCTAGGTCATGTTGTCCGGATGGATGAAAACACTCCAGCTCTGAAAGTATTCGACGCAGTACCCGCCGCGGGAAGCAGAGGAAGAGGAAGACCTCCACTCCGTTGGAAGGACCAAGTGGAGAAGGACCTGGCCTCGCTTGGAATATCCAATTGGCGCCACGTAGCGAAGAGAAGAAACGACTGGCGCGCTGTTGTTGACTCGGCTATAATCGCGTAAGCGGTGTCTACGCCAGTAATGAAGAAGAAGATTTCACTACATTTAACACACTTTATGCACATTTTTCACTTCAAATTAATTTAATTAAACTGTAAACATTTAAACAAATTCACAATTTACACTTTTTGCAGGTTTTATAAGTAAGAAGTTTGTATATTAAAAATTGCCTTTTACACTCGTAGTGAGTATCATTTATGTATGTGCTAACAATTATGAGGAAGTGGAGCTCTGCCAAATGATAATAAGCAAATATGAGCAATTCTCTGAAATTTCTCTTTTTCGCCATAATTCCTGTTTCTTTATTTAGCAATCTTAGTACTAATAAAAACAAGCGTCTATAAAATTTATTTCAAATTAAAATGAGTAAAGAACGTCAACGCGGAAAATAGTACTACGTAAAAGTACTTCAGTCACCACAGGTATTGGCTCGATATTCCACTATTTAAAAATACATAAATAAGTATATGTATCTCATATGTATTCATTTTATTTTTAATATATGTGCATAGACCGACAATTAAAATAAGCAAGTGCTTACACAGGACATAAAACTGTACATATTTTGTTTCTTTGGCGCATTTGTCTGTATGTTTACGAAACACATACATATGTACAAATATTCATAAGGGAATAACAAGTCCCGAACGCATCTCCGTTGACCGAAGCTCACGTTTTGTCAAAGAGTCAATGTGTCGAAGCATTGACGCGACGACGAAGTGTCACAACATTGTGTTGTTGGTCGAAAATACGAGCTGTGCCGAAAAACACAAACGTACGAACGCCGATTGCACCGTTACCCTTGCCGCTTCCCCTCAAACTAGCGTATGTATGTATGTTTATGTATAAGCTTGCATACATATCGACGCTGATTTTTGCGATCCATGACAAAATATTTTTGATTTGGCAAATATTTTAAATCGACGAGAACTATGTTGTCAGTTTTGTCACTCTTGTGAGTTTACGATGTTGTCAGTTTTCCTTACAGAGAAACATCAAAAAGTTGTTCAATTTAGATGATTTTGCGTCTGTTTTTATGAAGGGGCGAGGCACGCTTGTGGAATGTGCGTCTACGTTTATGAATGAAACTGTTTTTGTTGTAAGATTATCCACATTTGGGCTTCGCAAATTTGGCTGCCATAGTGACTTGTGATGCTTATGCTATTTGAGACATTGTTGTTTTTGTAGAACAATGTTTCAATATTTTGTTGGTGATATATTCACATGTGTACACATATGTATCTTTGTATGCTTGTGCATTTTTTGTTCGACAATGTATACAAAAATATATGTAGATATAAGTATATATTAATGTATGAACATGCAGATCAATGCGCGCACATGTAATATAGTGATAAAATCATGATTTGAATTTTTGAATGCGCACATACGTTTACATACATTCGAATGAGCATGTGCAGATAAGTTAACACATAAGAATTGCTCTTTTTGTTTGTGATGCACTTTTTTACATTGCAATATTCTGCTGACGCATAAGTTCGTTGCCCAGCCACTGTGACCTGCCTATGTCGCAAGCGACTGTAATGGCGTATGCTTATTCGGCTTGCCGGATATAGTAACGCACACTTATGATTTTAGGTTCAATATTAAGTTCAGTTTGTATTTTGTATTTGATCTATAATAAACGTACTTACTCCGGCCACGCCGTTACAACATTGCCTTTTTATTTGACAACGAAAGGACAATACCATAATCGTCAGAGGAGCAACATAATTGGCGTCCAACGAACGAGAATCTACACTCTTAGATTAGGAATGTCTCGTAATATGTAAGTTCATTACAATTGTAACTAAACCGCTGCCTGATATATTTAAATCAAGTGATTCTAAATAAAAGTATATAAAGAATATAACATAAAATATTTAAATACATGCTTTATACTTAAACGGTTCATATATATTTCGCGACAATATCGAATTTCGGTGTAATATAATAGCGGATATGAGCTGGTTAGAAGCAATTGAAAATTTTAAAAGTAGAATTAAACAGTGAAACAGAGTGGGACACAGAGGAAAGCAACAATCAGGTGAACGTATAAGTTAGCGATAGCCACACACAAGGCGACATGAATATTAATAATAAACCTACCAGTACCGGTCAAATTAACCGTTTTCAAACTTTTGTAAAACTTACACATTCTTAAACGTTATAACACCGTTTTCAAACTGTATGACAATTCTTCTTCTTCTTCTTAATTGGCGTAGACACCGCTTACGCAATTTTCGCTACGTGGCGCCAATTGTATATTCCAAGCGAAGCCAGGTCTTCTCCTTCTGCTCCCCCGGCGGGTACTGCGTCGAATACTTTCAGAGCTGGAGTGTTTTCGTCCATCCGGACAACATGACCTAGCCAACGTAGCCGTTGTCTTTTAATTCGCTGAACTATGTCAATGTCGTCGTATATCTCGTACAGCTCATCGTTCCATCGATTGCGATTTTCGGCGTGGCCAACGCGCAAAGGACCATAAATCTTTGGCAGAACTTTTCTCTCGAAAACTCGCAACGTCTACTCATCCGTTGTTGACATCGTCCAAGCCTCTGTACCATATAGCAGGACGGGAATTATGAGTGACTTATAGAGTTTGGTTTTTGTTTGTCGAGAGAGGACTTTGCTTCTAAATCCGAAGTAGCCTTTGTTGGCACGAGTGATCCTGCGTTGGATTTCTAGGCTGAAATTGTTGGTGGTGTTTACGCTAGTTCCAAAATAGACGAAATTATCTACAACCTCAAAGTTATGACTGTCAACAGTGACGTGAGTGCCAAGTCGCGAGTGCGACGACTGATTGTTTGATGACAGGAGATATTTCGTCTTGCCCTCGTTCACTGCCAGACCTATTTGTTTTGCTTCCTTGTCCAGTCTGGAGAAAGCAGAACTAACGGCGCAGATGTTGGCATACGCCAGCAGTTGTACACTCTTATAGAAGATGGTACATTCTCTATTTAGTTCTGCAGCTCGAACTATTTTCTCCAGAAGCAGGTTTAAAAAGTCGCACGATAGGGAGTCGCCTTGTCTGAAACCTCGTTTGGTATCGAACGGCTCGGAGAGGTCCTTCCCGATTCTGACAGAGCTTTTGGTATTTTTCAACGTCAGCTTACAGAGCCGTTGTATTTTTGCGGGGATACCAAATTCAAACATCGCGGCATAAAGGCAGCTCCTTTTCGCGCTGTTGAAAGCAGCTTTGAAATCGACGAAGAGGTGGTCCAATCAGTTTGTTGGCGGTGGGCTTTAATCTTTCACACAATACGCTCGATAGAACCTTATTGTGGGGTCTCCTTTTTATGGATCGGGCATAGCACAATTAAGTTCCAATCGTTGGGCATACTTTCGTCCGACCATAGTTTACAAAGAAGCTGATGCATTCTCCTTATTAGCTCTTCGCCGTTGTGTTTGAATAGCTCGGCCGGCAATCTGTCGGCCCGTGCCGCTTTGTTGTTTTTCAGACGGGCAATTGCTATTCGTACTTCTTCATGGTCGGGTAATGGAACGTCTGCTCCATCGTTATCGATTGGGAAAACGGGTTCGTCTTCTCCTGGTGTTGTGCGTTCACTGCCATTCAGCAGGCTGGAGAAGTGTTCCCTCCATAATTTAAGTATGCTCTGGGCATCGGTGACTAGATCACATTTGGGGGCTCTGCAAGAGCATGCTCCAGTATTGAAAACTTCTGTAAGCCGCCGCATTTTTTCGTAGAAATTTCGGGTATTACCTCTGTCGGCCAGCTTGTCAAGCTCTTCGTACTCACCCATTTCGGCCTCTTTCTTTTTCTGTCTACAAATGCGTCTCGCTTCCCTCTTCAACTCTCGGTATCTATCCCATCCCGTACGTGTTGTGGTCGATCGTAACGTTGCGAGGTAGGCAGCCTGTTTTCTCTCCGCTGCGACACGGCACTCCTCGTCGTACCAGCCGTTCTTTTGCACTTTCCGAAAACCAATGGTTTCGGTTGCAGCTGTACGTAAGGAGTTTTAAATGCCGTCCCACAGTTCCCTTATACCGAGTTGTTGACGAGTGCTCTCGAGTGGCGGGCATCTCTCATAAGTGCGCTCCAAGCACTCATAAAAGGCATCTTTGGTCTAGGGATGATCGATATTCAAAAAACATCGATGTTGACATCGATGTCATAATCGAAAGCTCAACATCGATGTTCGATATTTATCAAAAACCGAACATCGATGTTGGATCCATCGATAATTTTTACATTAATAATTGACAAAGAAATAAAACACAATCTATAAATTCGAAATTTATTAAGCCACAGCCAGTGTGCATAGCACATTTACGACTTATTTTAAACGTTTTTCTCGATGTTACACTTGTATTTTTAAATAATCGTAACGCATATTTCATTTTCAATGAATTTATTTATTCATATCTTTGAAAACATGAAGTACAAATTATAAATAAATGTTATTACAACTTTAAAAATAAAATATTAAATTTCACAGTTTAATGGGGAAGTAAGTATATGATTGTCAAATATCTTATAAAAATATAAAAAGCTGAAATTCAATTTAAAAATTTTAGATTAATTTGGCTTCGATATTTTCAAGTATTTCAAAAAATTCCCAGAAGCGACTTTTTGGCGGCATGTTTAATTCTATTCATTTATAATTTATATGCATTTATAACCTTAAAAAGAATAATTTCCTTTAGCATGCGCAAAAAGCAAACAGATGAATTCAATATTTAGATAGAATTCAATCATTAAAAACTTACATATTATTGTACTCCATGTAATATATATATATGCACAACACCAGTAGAATACGAACAAATCAGTAAATTTAAATAGGTACGCACAACACAATTTTTTATTAACAAACAAATAGAAGTGGGAGTGAGCGTAAATGTGCAAGATGAATCACGAAGAACGAACGAATGAAGGGAACGACCGGAATGACGCGTTCACATTGTGAACGCAGCCACAAATCAGTTTGTGAAGTTCACAACTAAAAAATTTGATTTGTGGCTGCGTTCATAGAAGACATAATTTGTTTCCTAAGTTGCATTGGTTTGGTGGACGTCCGTGTCGTGCGTGAGGCCGTAAGTTGACATCGATGATTGATTCCGTTAACATCGATGTTGCGATATTTTTCGTATGGCAACATCGATATTAAAACATCGATGTTTTTGCTTTCAACATCGATGATCATCGAACATCGATGTTCATCGAGCATCCCTACTTTGGTCACATCGTCCTTCTCTTCCATCGGGGAGTGGGCGCAAATCAGCGATATGTTGAAGAACCTCGCTTTGATGCGGATTGTGGCTAAACGTTATTCTCCGGAGTGAATGTAGTACTCGGCGACGGAGTCTCTCTCCCACCACGAATCCAACACCAAACTTGCGCTCCTTTATATGGCCCTTGTAGTAAATGTCACAAGGACCTACTCGTTTCTGTCCTTGTCCCGTCCATCGCATTTCTTGGACGGCGGTGATGTCAGCCTTTATCTTTACGAGGACATCTACCAGCTGGGCAGCGGCACCTTCCCAATTAAGGGACCGGACATTCCAAGTGCATGCCCTCAAATCATAGTCCTTATTTCGTTTGCCATGGTCGTCATAAAAAGGGGGTCTCTCATCCGAGGCTGTTTTTTGTTTTTCATTGGGGGTGTTTTTTTACGTGTCGGGTCCCAAACCCAGCGCACAACCCTATGCAGGGGATGTTTCGCCTTCTCACTTTAGCTCCACTTCAAACGGATGTTCTTAGGCTACCCAGAGGATACTTGGTCAAAGACCAGAAGTCGTGAGCTGCTCGAGTCATATGTAAAAGAATCGTTTCTGGCCACTCCCAAGTGAATGGCGATCAGAGAACTTTCCTCACTTGCATGAACTTCTACACGCGGCTCCAACCTCCAATGACAATTCTTAGAATATGCATATAATATTTTCTTCATACTTTAGTTTTAGATATTTGCTTTATTTTCCGAGAAAAATTTGTCATGTGGCCTACCTACCGCGGCCTGTCAATATGACCGGTGGGCAAAAATATAATACAGTTATCTCAGAGTAAAATGTTTTATTATTATCTCAGCGCGGGTTTCAATGGAAAAAATTTGACAATAAGTAGTATTGATTACTGTGTCAAGTAGTGGTGCACTTCTAAAGAGTTTCTTTTGAAATTTTTTTTACAACTGTTTATTTAAAGGAGATAAGGTAAAGCATCAATACTTGGATGTCATTTTTTTATTCCTTACGTAGTGTAATAATTTGTTGCAGTTAATAACCCTAAACATGTCTTTGATCGGGTATAATGCAGTGTTATAAAATGTACAGAAGAAGAAGCATTAAGGGTGTTAGGGAATAAATGGGAGCTAAATGCAACGAAAATAGATGCATTCATTGCTTTGCTGTTTGTTTGTGGCGCATAAGAGGCAAAAAAATTGGATATCTCATATTTGTTGAATAAAAATTGGGGACCCGCTTTTTTCAAAAACAATGAGCCGAAACGACTTTAATGAAATTATGAAGTATATATGATTACAATATGGGATCGATTTATTGAAAATTCACAAGACTGTCTCCGTCGGAGACTAGATGCAGATTTGCCCAATGTATGCAAACAAACCAGACAAATTTGGAATAAAGTTCTGGTTGGCATGTGACGTCAAAACTAAATACATAATAAATGGGTTTCCCTATTTGGGAAACGATGAAAGGAGATACTGTTCAGTTGAGTTTGGAGAGTTCGTTGTCCTAAGGCTAATGGATCCATTTACAGGATGCGGATAAAACGGAACAACGGATAATTTTTATACTCTCGCAACAAAGTTGCTAAGGAGAGTATTATAGTTTTGTTCACATAACGGTTGTTTGTAAGTCCTAAAACGAAAAGAGTCAGATATAGGGTTATATATACCAAAGTGATCAGGATGACGAGTAGAGTTGAAATCCGGATGTCTGTCTGTCCGTCCGTCCGTCCGTGCAAGTGTACTTGAGTAAAAATTGAGATATCATGATGAAACTTGGTACACGTATTTCTTGGCTCCATAAGCAGGTTAAGTTCGAAGATGGGCAACATCGGCCCACTGCCACGCCCACAAAATGGCGGAAACCGAAAACCAATAAAGTGTCATAACTAAACCATAAATAAAGATATTAAAGTGAAATTTGGCACAAAGGATCACATTAGGGAGGGGGCATATTTGGACCTAATTTTTTTGTAAAAGTGGGCGTGGCCCCGCCCCTACTAAGTTTTTTGTACATATCTCGGAAACTACTATAGCTATGTCAACCAAACTCTATAGAATCGTTTCCTTCAGGCATTTCATATACAGTTCAAAAATGGAAGAAATCGGATAATAACCACGCCCACCTCCCATACAAAGGTTATGTTGAAAATCACTAAAAGTGCGTTAACCGACTAACAAAAAACGTCAGAAACACTAAATTTTCCGGAAGAAATGGCAGAAGGAAGCTGCACCCAGACTTTTTTTTAATTGAAAATGGGCCTGGCGTCGCCCACTTATGGACAAAAACCATATCTCAGGAACTACTCTACCGATTTCAATGAAATTCGGTATATAATATTTTCCTAACACCCTGATGACATGTACGAAATATGGATGAAATCGGTTTACAACCACGCCTTCTTCCAATATAACGCTATAATATATACATTAGGAACCAATGATGACAGCGGAATAAAACTTTACACAAATACGGTATTTGAGCTGAGGTATTCCTTGTGGAAAAATTGTCGTTATCGGACTATAACTTTTCAAGGTCCCTGATATCGAACACGAAGAACTCAGTGCCTAACCTAACCTAACCTAATTTTTCACCGAAAATATCGGTAAATCTCTCAGAATTTAATTCTAATTAATTTTACAGCAAAATAAAAAAATATGTAAATGACGCATAATGAAATCTCGGTTATCACTTTATCATGCGAGAGTATAAAATGTTCGGTGACACCCGAACTTAGCCCTTCCTTACTTGTTTCACGAGTGTTTCATTACCCAAGAAATTACTTAAAAAACTACAATTGTTGGAACAATTCGTGGAAACAAAAGAGAATTGCCAAAGTTAACCGAAGAAAGAAAACATCAAGCCATTTTGATTTTCAAGCAAATTGTATAAATCAAAGTACATTACTTTGACAGTGTATAAAAGTAAGCCGAAAAAAGTGCTGGTCCTAAGTTCTAAACACAATTCAATAGAAATAGAAAAAAGCAACAAACGTATACCGGAAACTATTAGATTTTATAATCGTTCGTTTTTTCGTTTGATTTATTTATTTTTTCAAAGGTTTTTAGTATTTCTGTACATAGAAGACGTTCTATGGTTCTTTTTAATGTTTTATTGGATTTATTGAAGTTGTCATTTATATACATATATTTGTGATTTACCGCTCCTATTATCTTATGATTGTTTTTCTCTATTGTTTCAAAATGTTGTAGTATGTTTTCCCTGTCTTCATTGTCCATTGTTCCGAAGAGCCATTTGTATGTAGTCCCTACAATATTAAATAGTCATCTGCGTTAATGTGTTTATTTTTGCTTTAATAGACTCGTATAATATTTCCCTGGTGTTCCTGATATATTAGTTGAAATTATTTTCTAAGTTATTTTCAATTTTATTTATAATCTGCTTAAATTCCTTGCGGTGTTTTATGTGGATTACCTTTGATATCCAAGTTTTGTCCTTTAATGATTTGGCTGTTGCGTATTTTGTTAATTTATCGATGCTTGGGAGGTACATTATGCCTTTTTGTGGGTACCAAATATCAAAATGAACAATTTCATAATGTTTTTTAGGAGTTTCCGTAATATTTAAACTATGTTTGATAGGTCTTCTGTCGTACTTCGCCTTATTGCATATTTCACAATTATTTATGTATTTCTGTACTTCTTTTTTAATTTGGGGTAGTAGTGTGTTTTTTTATTTCCTCAAATATTTCATTTATTCCCCTGTTATTGTTTTCCAGGTGTTTCTCTTCCATCAATGTTAAAATTTGTCAATATATTTCTTAATTCTAATCTCTTAACTAGGTACATATGTATATGTGTGTATACATAGTGTACATACACATGTGTAAATACATACAGTGTAATCCGGTTATAATGGACTCCACGGGACCATGTCAAATTGTCCATTATAACCGAGTGTCCATCTAATCAGAATATAAAATTTTTAACTCAAAAAGTAAATTCAATGTGTTTTTTTATTCAAGCAATAAAGTTTATGAATAAAAATACAAAATTAAGAAAATAATAAGTGTTATTAAGTCTTTTGAAAAAAGTCAGTGATTTTCTTTGGGGTGAATGCCTTATTGGCAAAATCTTTTTGTAGTTTGATTTCGAGTTTATTGAGCAAATTGATTGCATTTGAACAATGAAAAGCCAACGAACGTCACTTTCAGCCCACCGCAGAAGTTGTTTGACTTCTTTGACTTATTTCCAAGAAAAAAAATGAACATTTTCTGCTGCAGAGACTGATTGTGTCTCTTGATCGAATTTGGGGAAGTACAAAATTTTGCTTATTGCCAACTGATTGCCAACTTTATTTTGAAATTTGATTTTGAAAGCTTCGGTTATAATGGACAAAATCCGATTTTATTGTCTATTATAACCGGAGTCCATTATAACCGAGTCTATTTGAACCGAGTTTTTTACATATGTTTGAACTGGGACTTGACAAAGAGGTACATAATAACAGAGTTTTCATCTTAAGCGAGTCCATTATAAATGGATTACACTGTATGTATTTTATTTTTATTGCATTCTTCAGATACCAACGCATTGATATTTTACAGCTATTCAGATTAGTGCACAGCGTACATACGCTTGATCCCTGCCAACCATGAGCGGGTAAAAACCCAGATAATCAGTGGGTAACATGGTGGTTAACATGTGGGTAAACATATAGTTTTTCCCCTCACACGTATAGTTTTTCCCCTCATATATCTCTGTTGCGCTCATTCAGGAGTGTCATATAAGAAAGTATATATCCCCAATCGACGACTGATGTAGGGTTGCATTTTAAACAGCTGATGTAGGGTTGTATTTTAAACAGATGATGCAGGGTTGCATTTTTTGATTCCTACTTTAAAAAATTATAAAAATTTCAAAAAAAAACCTTTTTAATTTTTAAATTATTAATTTTATTATTTTTAATAGATATTTACATTTATGCAATATATTTAATTTACATACAATAATAATTTCATCTGAAAAAAGATTAATTAGAGAAAGGATTATTAATACCTGAAAATAAAATAAAGGTTATTAAAACCTGAAAATAAAAGAGTCGAAAAAGATTGTAAAAGACAAATGCCTGAAAATAAAGAAAAGGTAATAAAACCTGAAAATAAATAATAATTACATTGAATTTGTAATATCTAAAAGAAAAAGAAAGATTAATTGTATAAAATGATAATAATATCTGAAAAAATAAAATATATTAAATACAAATAGAATTTACTCTGCAAGCAAAGATTAATTCAATAAAATAGCGATAAAATCTGAAAAGAAGGAATAATTAAATAAAAATAATAATAGCATATGAAAGAAAAGATAAATATTATCTGATCATTTAAAATATAAAACAAACATTTGTTTTCACTTATTATATTGGACTGCGCAGGCCGCCTTATACGCATAAAATACATACATAAATACATATGTATGTATGTATTTATTTTTGCGTATTATTCTGATGATATAGCTGCTGGTGCTACTTCCAATTCTGTTCTGATTTCCAATGCTATAAAAATAAATGAAGTAATTACTTCATTTACTTTTACCTTCCTGTTGTACGAGCCTCCTTTACGATGGTACGATCACGAACCACATGCGTCTTTCAATCGTTTTTTTTTTATTACCCTTTTTGGGATTTTCTAGTGTCACTATTGACAATTATGTTTTCTCCTTCACACTCATTCAAATAAATCAAGAAACGAAACAAACTTTTTTTCATCGCATTTAGGTAAACAAAAAACAACTCGAAAATGTGCGTTGGTGTTAGTGTATAGAGAAAAAATGTGTAGTTGTATTGGAATATTTGTCACAAGCGGGTAGCCGTGGTTGGCAGGGATACTTTCTTATCTGTTGCTTGTGTGCATTAATATTTGGAGTATGTATGTTTTGTGTAGTAATATTAGTATTATGTATACTCTAATTTATGAGTTTTCTTTTACATGCAATGATTTTCACATTTTTATGAGTAAGCTTCATATTACAATTTTGTTGCTTACCATTGCACTTGACATTTAGTGGACTGTACATACTTTTTATTTAATTTATTGCTTGCATGTGTATTTTTATGTATTATGTATATTCTTAAGTATAATAAAACTAAATATATTGATGCGTACTAAATGTCCTTTGGTCTCAACGTACATGTTCATTTTTGAACATTCTCCCGGGCGACAAAAGTGACTTCGTTCGTTTGCTTTAACGCAAGCTGCCATAGCATTAGTAACTCCCGAATGGTTGTTACTACATCCGCTTTTCCAACTGGATCTATTTCGGCTATTTCAATAGTTTCATTTCTTCTTCTTCTTTACTGGCGTAGACACCGCGCGCCAGTCGTTTCTTCTTTTCGCTACGTGGCGCCAATTGAATATTCCAAGCGAAGCCAGGTCCTTCTCCACTTGGTCCTTCCAACGGAGTGGAGGTCTTCCTCTTCCTCTGCTTCCCGCGGCGGGTACTGCGTCGAATACTTTCAGAGATGGAGTGTTTTCATCCATCCGGACAACATGACCTAGCCAGCGTAGCCACTGTCGTTTAATTCGCTGAACTATGTCAATGTCGTCGTACATCTCGTACAGCTCACCGTTCCATCGAATGCGATATTCGCCGTGGCCAACGCGCAAAGGACCATAAATCCTTCGCAGAACTTTTCTCTCGAAAACTCGCAATGTCGACTCATTGGTTGTTGTCATCGTCCAAGCCTCTGCACCATATAGCAGGACGGGAATTATGAGCGACTTATAGAGTTTGGCTTTTGTTTGTCGAGAGAGGACTTTTCTTTTCAATTCTCTACTCAGTCCGAAGTAGCACCTGTTGGCAAGAGTAATCCTGCGTTGGATTTCCAGGCTGACATTGTTGGTGGTGTTAATGCTGCTTCCTAAATAGACGAAATTATCTACAACTTCAAAGTTATGACTGTCAACAGTGACGTGGGAGCCAAGTCGCGAGTGCGACGACTGTTTGTTTGATGACAGGAGATATTTCGTCTTGCCCTCGTTCACTGCCAGACCCATTTGCGTTACTTCCTTGTTCAGTCTGGAGAAAGCAGAACTAACGGCGCGGGTGTTATGGCCGATGATATCAAAATCATCGGCATACGCCAGCAGCTGTACACTCTTATAAAAGATTGTACCTGCTCGATTAAGTTCTGCAGCTCGAATTATTTTCTCTAGAAGCAGGTTGAAAAAGTCGCACGATAGGGAATCGCCTTGTCTGAAACCTCGTTTGGTATCGAACGGCTTGGAGAGGTCCTTCCCGATCCTGACGGAGCTTTTGGTGCTGCTCAACGTCAGTTTACACAGCCGTATTAGTTTTGAGGGGATACCAAATTCAGACATCGCGGCATAAAGGCAGCTCCTTTTCGTGCTGTCGAAAGCAGCTTTGAAATCGACGAAGAGGTGGTGTGTGTCGATTCTCCACACTGATAAGATCCAATCAGTTTGTTGACGGTGGGCTTTAATCTTTCACACAATACGCTCGATAGAACCTTATTGTGGGGTCTCCTTTTTATGGATTGGGCATAGCACACTTAAATTCCAATCGTTGGGCATACTTTCGTCCGACCATATTTTGCAAAGAAGCTGATGCATGCACCTTATCAGCTCTTCGTCGCCGTGTTTGAATAGCTCGGCCGGCAATCCGTCGGCCCCTGCCGCTTTGTTGTTTTCAGGCGAGCAATTGCTATTCGAACTTCTTCATGGTCGGGCAATGGAACGTCTGCTCCATCGTCATCGATTGGGGTATCGGGTTCGCCTTCTCCTGGTGTTGTGCGTTTACTCCCATTCAGCAGGCTGGAGAAGTGTTCCCTCCATAAGGAAGGAGTAGAAAATCGTTTTTTGCTGCACAGAGGCAGGTGCGAATTTTGGCTGCAACAATATAGTAGTCCGAGTCGATGTTAGGACCTCGAAGCACACGCACATCTAAAACACTGGAGACGTGTCTTCCGTCTATCACAACATGATCGATCTGGTTGGTGGTTTTTCGATCAGGAGACAGCCAGGTAGCTTGATGTATCTTCTTATGCTGGAATCTAGTACTACAGATAACCATATTTCGGGCCCCAGCGAAGTCGATCAGCCCATTTGGGGATGTTTCCTCGGTGAGGCTGCATTTACCGACCGTAGCGCAAAAGATACCTTCTTTGCCCACCCTGGCGTTGAAGTCGCCAAGCATGATTTCGACATCGTGGCGGGGCATCTCTCATAAGTGCGCTCCAAGCACTCATAAAAGGAATCTTTGGTCACATCGTCCTTCTCTTCCGTCGGGACGTGGGCGCAAATCAGCGATATGTTGAAGAACCTCGTTTTGATGCGGATTGTGGCTAGACGTTCATTCTCCAGAGTGAATGATATTACTCGGCGACGGAGTCTCTCTCCCACCACGAATCCAACACCAAACTTGCGCTCCTTTATATGGCCACTGTAGTAAATGTCACAAGGACCAACTCGTTTCTGTCCTTGTCCCGTCCATCGCATTTCTTGGACGGCGGTGATGTCAGCCTTTATCTTTACGAGGACATCTACCAGCTGGGCAGCGGCACCTTCCCAATTAAGGGACCGGACATTCCAAGTGCATGCCCTCAAATCATAGTCCTTATTTCGTTTGCCATGGTCGTCATCAAAAGGGGGTCTCTCATCCGAGGCTGTTTGTTGTTTTTCATTGGGGGTGTTTTTTACGTGTCGGGTCACAAACCCAGCGCACAACCCTATGCAGGGGATGTTTCGCCTTCTTACTTTAGCTCGCCTTCAAACGGATGTTCTTAAGCTACTCAGGAGATACTTGGTCAAAGACCGGAAATCGTGAGCTCCTTGAATCATATGTAAAAAAATCGTTTCTGGCCACTCCCAAGTGAATGGCGATCAGAGAACTTTCCTCACTTGCGTGAACCTCTACACATGACTCCGTCCTTTCATTTACGTCTTCTTTTACTTTCTCCTGCGGATTTCCTCTCCATGGAATGTATTGGTATTCTCGATCTTCCTTCCTGTATTTTATTTTTCTATACATATTTTCGACGTCAGCGCTCATCACATCAGGCCACTTTACGATGATATATTGGCCCATCTCTTCTACTTCCTTGATGTCTCCCATCTCTTGATATTCGTCTTCTAGGTCGAAATCTTTTGTTGTCGTCTTAATGTAATTCTCGCATCTCATGTTTTAGTTTCGGCTTTTCTTCATTGTTTTCCATGTCCCTGATTTCATGAGTCATAGCACACGATTCTTTTGTAATTGTATCAGTAGTATCTGTTATACTGTCAGTTTCTGTTTCTTTTATGTGGTTTAGTGAAGTAGTAAAATCATCCTTCTGTGTTGTTTCTTTTGCTACTTTCGGCAATGTTTGTTGTTGAAATGTCAGTTGTTCGTTATGGGCATGTCTCCCAAGCGACATGTTTCCATCATTAATATTGGACTCAAATGTGATAGCGATGCTAAAAGTACTTCCTCCACTTTTGTCAGCGAAACTCTGTCCGAGAACGAATCCAGTTTTGGGCGCAGACGTTTTATCAAACAAACTTGCATATGTTTCTCCAAAGGTAGGCTTAACATCAAATTTCTGTTTATGCTTTTCATATCTTATGGAAATTATTGCTCTTTTTAACATATACACTATATCAAACACTTGATTTTCTAACTCTTCCACTTCCGTTTTACAATCTGTTACGTACGATATTCCGCATAGTTCTTCATAATCCTTTTGTAAGAACTACCACATATTCGTAATGTGGTTTTCACAAGTCTCTAGCACATTTTCATTGGTGCTAAATGAATTCATTTTCGCGTTATCGATGTAATATCGAAGACTTTGTGCTCAATTTTGCATTCTCTGCAGTAGGGAATCAGTCTTTTGAACTTTTACTTTAGATGTTGTTTCTAACTTTGGCTGCTTCCATTTTTCTTCTCTTTCTTTTAAGTTGATTTCTCTTTGTTCTTTCAATATTTGTATAATGTATTTGTGTATACTATATATATGTCATTTCATCTATATTTTTCTCCACGAGATTCCATAAATTTTGTATCCGATTTTCATACCTTTCAAGTACAGCTTCGTCGGCAATATATATAATGTATTTGATTTTGCCTCTTCAATAATAAATTTAATTTTTGCTGATCTTTTTTCAATTGTTTGCAATAAAAGATCTATTACGTTTTTGGTTAGGCTATACGCTCTTGCCATTGCATCCATCACTTTGGACTTTCGTTCGATTTTGAACATTTTGTATTTTTTGCGTATTATCTCTAATTAAAGTTTTCTCTTCCTGCCTATATTTTTCTTCATATAGGTATTTTTTAGTTGGCTGAGCACTTTTCTTAGGCTCGTTAATCTTGCCTGTATTTTCCTTCTTACAGGACTTTTTCTTGCCTGTATTTTCCTTATACAGGTCTTTTCTTTGGCTGAGACCACTATCCGGCTCGAAGGACCAAAATGTACAGAAAAATACTTCTTTTTGATGCGTACTGTGAGAGTTCATGTTTGCCTCTGAAATTCTTTATTTAAATTTGTTTCGTCAATACATTTCTGTGGACATTTGACAAAACTACTTCTCTCGAAATAAGACAATTTTCCAGGATTTTTATCATATGTATGAATTTTCAAGGCGCGTTTTTCTGTCTTATCGCCATTGTCCTAGGACCGTTAGTTCAAAAATTATGGAGTCATCAAAACAACTTCTTTCGTAATTTTTCAAATTTTCGGGGTGACAAAAGAGCTTGTCTCGAATAAGTTGGAATTTCAAACGTAAAATCATAACGTACATTTATCAAAAAAGCTTGTCTCTATATATCGTCTGAGTAAAATCAGAAATTGGCGTTTGACAAAATAACTTCTTTCGATTGAAGTTCTTTTGTCAAATGCATATCTAAAAAGAAATGCTTTTCAAGTCAAGATAAGATAAAAAAAGGATTTTTTTTTGCACAAATCAAATTTGACAAAACAGCTTGTATGAGGTAAGTTGATTTTCAGTAAGAAAAAGCATTTGACAATAAGTCGTATTTATTTGATTTATATTTATCTAGAAAAGTAAAATATTTAATTTAAATCAATTGATTGGAAAACGTGTCTTTATTGATCTGCATCCAGTTTAAAGTTCGTCCTTTAATAGTAAGAGGTATTTCTACTGCAAAGCTTTAAACATGTTTTTTCGCTCTCCTGTAAAATTTGCTTTTTTGAAAGAGGTTGTTTTGTCAAATGTCCACAGATATGTATTTGTGTGTATGCTTAGTGTAAATACACACTAATATATGAAAGTGATATATAAAATTGAAAAGAAACGATACAACTCACTTGGTTTCCGCCAGGGGCTTTTGGGGATAATAGGAGTGTATGTGTATGTGCCTGCCTGTGCTCTTGCGCTTGTGCTTGCGCTTGTGCCTGTGCTTGTGCCTGTGCGTCTACCTCCAATCCTTGTGTTGGTGGTGTTGTTGGGTTTTCCTTATTCCTCTTTTGTTTCGATTTGGTTTTTGTTTTCACCGCACTGTGAAATTTTTTGTTGTGTCAACTTTTTTAGTTTGCGCACCACAATTTGTCACCTCACTTTATTATTATTATTCTTTTTTTTTTTCTTCACCATACACACAACTGTATATGTATGTATGTATAACGTTTAGCACCGCTCAATTTTTTCACACTTAGTTTGTCCACAGGTATTCACTTTTTTAACATATGTATACCATATACGTACATATGTATTAGATTTTGTATTGAATTTTTATCTTTTTTTTCCAATTTTGTCACCACCGTTTCCTTTTTTTTTCCTCTTTGTTATCGCGATATTATTTACGTTGGTTGCAAATTTTTCCACACAGGTTGTTTTTTCCCTTTCCAATTTTTTGCCGCCACCGCTTTCCTCCTTTTTTTTCTTTTTCTTTCACGTTGTTTCACAGTTTTTTTCTCTTAACTGTTCAGTTTCCCACTTTTGGGGTTTTTTTTTTTTTTAGGTTTACACTACCGGTTTTGTTCTACCGGGACTCTTTTTTTCACCAACGGTCAGTTTTTACTACCGTTTTCCACACTTTTTACCATGTGTATAGTTTTTTTTTGTTTTTTTTTTGTTTTACACTACCGGTTTTGTTTTACCGGGACTTTTTTTTGTCATTAACCGTTTTCCACACTTTTTTTCACTTTTTTTGATTTTACTTATTATTTTTGATAATTTTACCGCGTCTCCGCGCTACCGGTTATTATTATTATTACAATAATTTTTTTTTTATCGCGTCACCGCGTCACTGATAAATTTTTTTTTTTGTGTGTTCTTGTCTCCACTTGTGCCGTCCGGAACGGCTCGAAGGACCAATAAATAATTATTTAAGAAAACAAACCTTCCGACACTCACCTTGGGACGAAATCGAAAAGAAAAGTTGTTGAAGTGGTTGACTGCATGCGTATGTATATGCGCACGGACTGAAAACAAAAGAGGCTCGACGCCGTCCGCCAGTCCCTTTTGTTAGTTGTGTGCTGGTGTCCTCGTGTGTGGTGTGAAGATGTGGTGTGTATGTTGAGGATGTGGTGGGCATCATGCCGAGGTGTTGAGAATGCGATGTGTAGCGTGGGATGAAAAAAATTATCCGCATGATGCCAATGTGTTGAGTATGGTATGTGTAGTGTGGGGTGAAGATGTGTTGAGTATGGTGTGTATGTGTGAGGTGTAGTGAGATTATATTAAGAGGGGGGCGCAGAAGCTCATTTAACCATAAAGTGTTATTGTTTTATAAAGCTTCGGGTAAAAGTATTTATTCTTCAACTCTAAAAATACTTCTTGTATGCCTCGGTGGTTATTGCGAAGATGCTCATTTTCAAAGATAGTCAATATATCGTTTTTGTCAGTAATTTCAATTAGCTTTATATTTGATCGATACAATGTCAAAGATCTGTTACCGAAATTACGAACAAAAATACTTTGAAACGCGATAAAAAGATCATCATTTTCGCAATAGATACACATGATGCTTTTGTCTATTAATATAACTTGCATAATATTGCAAAGATCAGATTCCGGAGTAATTTCTACGTGATTTTGAAACTTTTTGTTTACAATTTTTACTACACATTTTTCTTTCTCTCCATAACTTAAGTATATTTGATTTTTGTAATAATTGATTGCTTTTTCTGTTATAAATATATAATCCAAGTTATCTTCAAATGCGCTATGTATTGTTGCAGCTGTTGACATAATGTCAACTCGTTCATCACTTTCTCTATTAACTTTGTTTTCTTAACTTTGCTTTTTCTGTTATAAATATATAATCCAAGTTATCTTCAAATGCGCTATGTATTGTTGCAGCTGTTGACATAATGTCAACTCGTTCATCACTTTCTCTATTAACTTTGTTTTCTTCACGTAATTGGCTGTTAAAAATATTCACATTTCCTAAATGTTTAACTTCATTTTTTACACAGTATCTACTTAGAACATCAGCGACTGTATTATCTTTGCCTTTAATATGCGATATATCAAAGTCGTACTCATTAAGTAGGATTTTCCACCTTTGTAGTTTCATATTTGGTTCTCTAAAATTATGTAGCCAAACTAATGGTCGGTGGTCAGTCCGAATTAGAAATTTGCGACCGTACAGATATGTGCGAAAATGTTTCACTGACCAGACAACAGCAAGTGCTTCTTTTTCTATGGTTGAGTAGCGAATTTCATGGTCAGACAACTTTCGAGATGCGTAGCAAATTGGGTGGCCTTGTTGGCTTTAAACTGACCCAATTGCGAATTATGAAGCATCAGTTGTAAGGATGAACTTTTTATTAAAATCTGGGGCTTGTAACACTGGCTCACTAGTAATAAGTTTTTTTAACGTTTCAAATGAACTTAGGAATTCTTGGCTTCCATAATCCAATACAGCATTTTGCTTTAAAAGACGAACCATGGGGAATGAAACTTTCGTATAGTCTCGCATAAATTTGCGGTAATAACCGGTGATTCCTAAAAATCTTTTGATTTCCTTTATGTTTGAAGGTGGTTGCATTCTGTTTATTGCTTCAATTTTTGAGGGATCAGGTTTAATACCTTCACCTGTTACAAGGTGTCCTAAAAATTTTGTGGTCAATGCAGCAAAATGACATTTAATTTTAAGGCCAAATGGCATACGATTAAATTCGTAATGGCCACTTGCAGTTGAAAAAGCTGTCTTAGCCCTATCGTCGGGGTGCACCTCAATCTGGTGGAATCCCTTAGCAAGATCAATTGTGCTGAAATAACAGCATTTTCCTAACTTATCAAATAAATCTTCTATATTTGGAAGTGGGAACTTGTCGTCTATTGTTTTCTGTAGTCAATTACAATTCGCCATTTTTGCTTACCACTGTTATCTGGTTTTTTGGGCACAACCCATAATGGGGAGTTGTAAGGACTACAACTCGGAGATATAACATTTTGGGCTGGCATTTCCTGTATTTGTCTGTCCACTTCTGCCCGATGTATGACAGGGTACCTATACAGTTTACTATATATAGGAGTGTCAGTTTTTGTATTTATTCGATGACGAATTTCACTACTGAAAGGTAAGTTTTCACCATCTTCATAAAAAATATCTTTAAACTTATTTACAACAGTCTTTAAAACCTCTTGATCTTTAGAATTTAAATAATTAGGAAACATACTATGTGACGAATGTTCTACTATTTCTTTTTCTTCATTAATAAATATTTCCAAATGTTTATTTTTTTGATAATCATCTACTAATAATTCTTCTTCTTCCATTAAAGTAGTTATGAAATTTAAATTCTAGGAGATTTACATTAAAATTTAGTTTATGAAATTCTTTAAACAATGGAAAGCTATACTGTACGTCTGTAGTAACAGTTCGATTTATAACTTTTAAAGTAATAGAACGTGATTTTATTCTCCATTTGGGATTACAAATATTTGGGTTTATGATACTAAATTCTGCACTGTATCTATTATAAACTTAAGTTTTCTCACGTTTGTTTCAACTGTTATATAGGGTAACTTCCTTGGCCCTCTAATTGAAAATTTTGTTCGTTTTCATTGACTCCTATTTCCATAGGCTCTACAACTGTTTCACTGCGAAAACGATTATTACTTCTGTTATTTGACAGTCGTTCATTATTGTTATTATTATTCTGATTAAATAAACTACTCGAGCTGCGATTAGTTCTGTATGTTTGGTTGCTGTAGTTGCTATTAAAACTGGGTTGAGTAGAAGAGTTTAGTGTTGCACTGTTTGAGTTATTTTGTCGCTGATTGTTATTAATGTTATTGTAGTTGTTCTCTTGTCTATGCTGTTGACTAAATGCATCGTTTGCTCTATTGCTGTAATTAAATAGCTGACTATTCTGTTGATTAACATAATTGCTCATATTAGCTTCTCTGTTATAATTATTATGTTGCCTATGAGATGAAAAATTCATGTTATTAACATTATGTTCACAGTTATTCTTTCCATGAGCTGTTTGGTGATGTTTATAGTTTAAGTAACCATTTGATTTTATAATTTCATATGCATCTTTTAAAGTTTTTGGACTCCTGCTTACAATAATGCTTTTGACAGGCTCGGGTAAACCATATTTTAATGTGTTTAAAGCAATCGTAGCATTGCTTTCACTATTTATACTAGAAGAGCTATTGCCACAAAAAGTTGATGCGTTATTTAAACGACATAATAAAGTATTAAGGGAATTATAAAAAGTTTCAATTGTAGAAGTACATCTACAAATTCTAATTTTGTCAATGAGTTCATCAACTGAATTCTTTTCGCCATGATTATCTATAAGGACTTTTCTTATTTCTGGTCATGTAAGTGAATTTCCATTAATTAAAATGGATCTTCTAGCACTTCCAATAATTTTATCTTTAATCTGGCCAACTAACAGAATTTTATATTCTTCATCAGTAAAACTGTCTAACATTGGACACATGCAATCTATACGCTGTACAAAATTTAATAGTGCATCTCTGTTTCCGTCATATGGAGGAATGCTATTTATGTTGGTGGAAATGAGCTTAAATTCTACGTTAATGTTTAAACTATCCATATTTGCTAAACTAAATTAAATAGAATGCCAAATAAATGGATAAATTTTACTTTTTTAAAACTACGAGCTTTAACGGGTATGTACACAAAGGTGTGTTTGTATTGCTCATAATGCAAATTATATACATACGTATCCATATACACCTATATGTATGTACATAATGTGACCAACTTCTGCGCCAGAAACGATGTTGAACGTTTACTTCTTTCAAGTGTCTTTATTCAACTGACTCTATACAAAAATTCTTATTAGCTAAAAGCTTAACTATTTTACAGTAACATTAATGAGTGTAGGAGAGAGTAGAAGTAATAATGTATGTTCGGGAATATGTTGTATGTATGTTTAGTGTGGAGGCGAACGTGTGGGTGTAGAGTGGGAGAAAGTATGTAAAGTGTGAGTGGGAGTAGTTTAAATAAGAGTAAGCATAGGTAATTAAATATAGGAGTAAGACTAAGTTAGAATCAAGAGTACGATTAGAATAAGTATAGGTAAAGTATATAGGGCTATTATATTTCTATAGCTAATTTATGACACCATTATGGAGTCGAAGAAGGAAAGAGTTGCGTCAGCATCTTCATAAACATGCGGTATCACACTTTCGATCTTGTAAATACGAGTATATCCTTTTTCCTTTCTAAATAAAAATTCTTTTTACTATTAAGTACAAAATTGATTGATTTGTAAAATTATAGTTAAATTAGCATACATATATATATACAATGTACGAATATTAAGAACTAGGAGCGACCCGCCCCGGCTTCGCACGGATGCAATGGTGATGCTAAAGACATTACAGAAAAACTGTGAACATTGCAGTGGATGTTGTCACATACACATAGCGGCTTCGCACCGGCACTCAACATGACATTTACACAAATATTCACAATTTTTTGCGTCGAATTTAAAAAAAATATGAAATTTAATTCTTATATATTATTTAAGATTTTTTTATACTTTTTTCATTGTTTTATATTTTTTTGTTTTTGTTTTTGTATTTTTTATTAGTGTTTTTTTATATTTTTTTACGTTTTAATTTTTTTGTTTAATACATTTCTTTTGTTTGTTTTTTCTCAATATCAGGTTTTTTTGTTTATATTTTTAATTATTGCAAAGAGGTCATAATCCCAAAAGAAAAACCTTTTATTGTGTTAGAGCTTCCCTATGAACTATATTTGATGTTGTTTTATTCTGTGGCAACAAAATAAATTGATTTTCAGGGGCTCCGACCCGCGATAGTCCAACATATATTTAACCGTGAGTAAAACATTTCTTTCGCAGGTCGATCCCTACTAATTCGAAGGTTTGACCTTGGGACTTGTTAATCGTTAATGCGAAAGATGTTTTTACCGGAAATTGAAGCCGTTTAAATGGGATTGGCAGATCAGTCGGGATCATCGGTATCCTCGGTATATGAGCCAGTTGACCAGCTGCTGGGCCAGTAATAATAGTTGCTACAATTAAATTGTCCTTTAACTCTTTAATAAGCAGCCTCGTCCCATTACACATGTTCGGGGGGCTTAAATTTCTTAAAAGCATTATTGGGATTCCGATTTTTAGCGACAACTCATGTGGTGGCAGTCCAGAAGGGTTCAACGAATTTAAAAATTCCTGTGGATAATGGACTGCGTCTTCGATATTAGTCACATTGTCGATTGATTTGTATGTTTTAATTTGGCCGGGGACTTTTTGAACTATTAGATTGTTTATTTCATTAACAGTATCATTCTTAGGAGACACTATAGCCCTAGAACATAGCCAATGAAAGTATATAGCATCTATTAAGTTTTCCAAATTATGGAGTATTTGACCTAGGGACTCATCCAGAGAATGTCACAATGATCGCTTAAATTTGGAGTGGGAAAAATTCCTTCTCCAAGTTTTAGCAGTTGTTGTGGGAAATCGCTATCAGTGATTCCATGAACATGAGCTCTCATATTCGTTCGTAATTTCAATGTTTCAATTGAAGCCCATAAGGGTGACGATTTCAATCATGCCTCGATGATATCTGCTCGCGTACCTCTGTTAATAACGGGGAGAGTTTGTCGAAAATCTCCCGCAAAAACAAAAGTAATCCCGCCCATGACTGCAGAGGAGTTCCTTAGATCCTCTAAGGTTCTGTTCACGGCCTCTATATGTGCTCTATGGCTCATCGTGCATTCGTCCCACATAATCAATGAGGCGTCTTGTACTAATTTACCAACAGACCCATTTTTGCGGATAGAACATGTAGATTGTTGCTCAAGATTTACGGATAGCGGAAGTTTAAAAGTAGAATGAGCAGTTTTTCCATCCGTCAAGAGAGTTGCAGCAATTGCTGAGGAAGCAACTGCTATTACTATCTTCCCCGATTCTCTTATCTTAGCAAGTATCAAATTAGCAAGAAACGTCTTTCCTGTTCCACCGGGTGCATCCAAAAAGAAAACTTTTCTTTTGTCATTAATGACGCTATCGACTATAGTTTCAAAAGCATCTCTTTGATCTGGGACTAATTTTGGTAGGTTTTCATTAACAAAAGCGGTCAAATTATGTGTATCATAGCGATTAGTCATTGTCCGGCTCCATTATTTTCTGTACGAACTGAACATGGTAATCCAAAGTCCCTTAGGCTTTTGTCATATAATTGCATCAGTTTATTTTCTATTTGTATCAGACCTTGGTTGTAAATTTCCGCATTGTATGGTAAGGTGAAGTTTAGATATTGCTGTCTAATTCTGTGTCTAATATCTTCACATAAATTGTCTTTGAAAATGTCCCATAATTTTAATGGTTCCGATGGCTGACAAAATAAAAGTATGACTACAAACAATTCTCTCAGTTGTTGTGAACATTGAGAAAGCAAAGCTTCTCTCAGAGTATTTTCTCAATGGTCATCGTTTTCTAGCAAACCTCTAGCACGGCAAGCAGCTTGATATGTTTCTTTGAGAACTCCGTCAACGGTTTTCAAGTACTGGAATGAGGTTGGACCCCGTACGTGATGTAGCAACATCCTAAGAGAGAAACACTCGGATTGAGAAGGATGGACACAGTAGACTCTGCCTAAAGCTGCATCTTTTTTTATTCCTGGATGGCCAACTACGTTCTCACTATTCTTCCTTCTTGTGAACTTATTATTGGCCCATGTATAGTATTGCGAGACTTCGTGGTATAGAAGTGTTTTTGCGAATTCATCTTCATTACATAGCTCAAAAAAAGCCAGCAAAGTTGTTTTACGTGGATTTTGGGTCACTTGTTCTGCCGTTTCTGCGGTAAAATACACCCTTTGGCCATTTTCTAAGTGAACAGCTAAATGCAAGACTGTACGATGTCGCTCGTGGATCGGAAATTCCAATATTCGCCAGGCAGCTTCGGAAGTACTTATGTAGCGGCCATTCACGTAGTTTTCCACTTCATCATTTGGGTTTCTGACGCCAAATGTGGCTTGATCCGATCCTTTATTTATGTATTTACAAATGTATTTGATGGCTTGAACTGAGTGACAGTACTCAACATTTATGTGAGCATTGAACGTCCTGAACAAAAGTGGAGAATAAGGGACAATCCAGCTATTATCTATAGTGAAATTACTGCCTCTGATATTGAGCGAAGCGCTCTGACCTCCATTTGCGGCATCACGACGACGATATACTGGATATCCGTCATCTCCGGTTTGAGTTTCGTTGACCAAACGTCGCGGGTATTTTTTTGTGCAAATTCCGTTTTTCATACATGGTGCTGTTAAGTTATGTTCTCCGCATGGTCCGTGCACCATATTTTTAGTTACGATATCGTACAATATTGCATCGTTTTGTTGGTTGGGAAGTTCCGCAACTATGACCCTATCAATTTCGCCTGGTTGGATTTTTGTCTCTACCAAAACAGCATATGACAGTGTGGTAAACCTCGCTTCTGCCACTCCACACTCAACATGTAACATTTCACTTTGCCGAATATTTCATCTTTGTTGAATAATTTTATGAATTTCTTCATTTTTAAGTGAAACACCCTTGAAATGATGTTATGACGATCGAAAGATCGCTGACCAGGTAGTAGTTCCGCTTTAATTTCAGGCCATTCAGGATTGCACGTAAACGTGACAAATAAGTCTGGTCTCCCGTAGTTTCGGACATACGTCATCGCGTCTTGTGTTTTTTCATGCAGGTAACGTGGAGAACCTGTAAATGAAGATGGTAAGATTACGCGCTGACCGATATTTGATGGGTCAACATTTCCGTCTTGATTTAAAGCGTCTCTGAGATGAATGTATTCTTCAGCCCTTAGTCTCTGTTGTTTACGACATATGTAATTAAATCGTTCCGACATCATTTTTGCCATTATATCGACAATATATTGGTTAAATAAGTCCCTGTAATAATGTAATGGATTAAAACTGTTTGCTCTAACCATCAACCTGAATGCATAAAATTGCATGCACGTCACAGTTTTGTTACGCGCTGTACCTTCCTGTGGAATGGTTAAATAATAACCGTCTTCTCCTTTAACGAACATTAAGGGATACTGTAGTGGATCATATGATCGATGTAACTCGGATACCCTTTTAAGTTGGCCGTCTCTTCCGTGCAGCACTATGTCTCTGGGGCCTTTTTCTTCGTCAACCAAGAGAACAGCTACCTCGTTTACAGCTGGAGAATTGTATCTACCCGGGTGAGCAGTCTGCGGTGGGCGGTCGGAAAGAATAATTAGCTTTAAATTATCCGAAGAGTTGCGTTCAATATTTTGTTTAAAGCTTCGTATATATACGTTGTGGCTTTTCAGTGCTGTCTGTAGTCCATTAATTAAATCTATTTTTAGCGTTGGAGCTATGTTTGCCCTCAACGAAAGATGATCTGCGTCTGAAATAAAATATATTCTAAGCATTGTGGATTTTGGCCTGATGGTGGTAAAAGGCTACCAATAAGATGATATACCTGGCCCTCTATTTTGAAAGTTGGCATAAAATTACCTTCTCTTATTTCTTTGGCGCCAAACGAAGTCATTTGAAAAAGGCTATTGTACTTACGGATGTTGGTTAGGAAATGTCTAGATAGCGAATGATTATTTGTCAAAAGATTTTTTATTGGCTGTGGTGGTTCTTGAATATTGGGGATAATAACTTTTCCAGAAGCACAACACATACCATTAGTTTCATCGACCCATTTTTTGGCAGAACACTTAGGGCAAATCTTATTCATGTCGCCGATTTGGACGGAAGACTGTTGAGCATAATCAATCTGTGGATCGTATTTAAAAGCCGATCTGTTACTGTGAGCTACAACTCGATTGCGAACTCTAGCTATTGAAGTCTGTTGTCGTTCTCTCTGGTCTTGAAGGCGTTGGGAACGCTCAGAGCTTGATTCCCTAGTGCGGGATTGTATACTTCTGAAATTTTGCTCTTAAAGCCGCTGCAAACGCTCAGTACTTGACTCTCGCGCGTGCACATGAGAAGTTCTTAAATTTTGTTCAGCTAGGCGCTGCGAACGCTCAAGACTGGACTCCCGCGCGTGTCTTTGAGAGGTTCTCATGTTTTGTTCAGCGAGCCGTTGCGAACGCTCGGTACTCGACTCTCTGGCACGCGATTGCGCCACATATTCTCTCTGACTTAAAAGACGATTTTCAGTTTCAGATGAAGATTCTTTATTTCGACATATTTTTGTGGCCCTGGCATAGGAATTATTTCTAGAAAGTTGAGATCTTGATCTTTTGAGCATTTTTTTTAAAATGATAAAAGAAAAAAAGCCTTTAAACTAATCTTTGAGGTTCTTACAACTACCTACTATAACAACATACAAAACTACAACCTATTTATTAAAATTAAATCATAAAACTTATTCAATTCATTTCTTAGGATAACTAAATGTACAATGTCTGTGCTATATATATGGGTCTAGATCTGAAAAGAACTTTTTGAATGGGTTTAGTTACCTACTAAACGAAGTATTATCAAGCGACAAAATATTATCAAGCGACAATTTTTTTTAATTCCGCACACGACCATTCAGTAGGGAGCCGACCGCGCGAGTGATCTTAACCAAAGAATGTATAATAACACTGCATATACATATAATACATATGTACATTATTGCAACATTGAGATCAACATTTTCATTGAAATCAATATTCTCATTTCTCTCTCCTATTCTTATTTTGGCGCAATTTCACACCAATTTATTGCTTTTTAACCATTTCCAATTATTACAACAGTTTTAGCCGTTAAAAATTAACCAATCCAAAGCATACTCTCTTTCATTGGATTTTGGCATATGCATAAAGTCAACATTCTCATTGAAATCAGTATTCTCATTTCTCCTATTCTTATTTTGGCGCAACTTCACCCAACCCACGGCATTGAATTTTTGCATACATATTGACATTGACATTTTTCATGCTCTTTATTAATGTGGTGTGGTTTGTCGTGTTCCTTCATAAAGTGGTGGAAAATTTGGGTAGAGGAGTATATATCGCTTTTATTGTACGTATACCACAATAAATTCTCTACTTCCAAAGTTGGCTTTGGTGCTGTGTGCTTAGCTGATCAACATTTTGCAACTCCAAATATTTTGTTCGGGTTCAAAGCCTACATGAACTTCTAAAATATGTATATATTTTTTGACTTTTTTGTTTTTTTATTTCATTTTGTTTTATTTCCATTTTAATTACTATTTATTTGATTCTCATTTTCTGTTCTCATGTTCCTTTATATCGTGGTGCACGCAATTGGCAAGTTCCCTTATAGAGTGGTAAACATTGGCTTGCTTCCCCTTTTGAATGGTGTGTTCCTTCATACTGTTCGAAATTTTTTCGATTACTCTTCGAAATTTTTTCGATGTTCCCTAATGTCAAATAACATTTTAGCACAGCTAACATTTGCTCCTTCTGATTATTATAACGGGTGATTTTTTTGAGGTTAGGATTTTCATGCATTAGTATTTGACAGATCACGTGGGATTTCAGACATGGTGTCAAAGAGAAAGATGCTCAGTATGCTTTGACATTTCATCATGAATAGACTTACTAACGAGCAACGCTTGCAAATCATTGAATTTTATTACCAAAATCAGTGTTCGGTTCGAAATGTGTTTTATCGACAAATTTTGTTCAGCGATGAGGCTCATTTCTGGTTGAATGGCTACGTAAATAAGCAAAATTGCCGCATTTGGGGTGAAGAGCAACCAGAAGCCGTTCAAGAACTGCCCATGCATCCCGAAAAATGCACTGTTTGGTGTGGTTTGTACGCTGGTGGAATCATTGGACCGTATTTTTTCAAAGATGCTGTTGGACGCAACGTTACGGTGAATGGCGATCGCTATCGTTCGATGCTAACAAACTTTTTGTTGCCAAAAATGGAAGAACTGAACTTGGTTGACATGTGGTTTCAACAAGATGGCGCTACATGCCACACAGCTCGCGATTCTATGGCCATTTTGAGGGAAAACTTCGGACAACAATTCATCTCAAGAAATGGACCCGTAAGTTGGCCACCAAGATCATGCGATTTAACGCTTTAGACTATTTTTTGTGGGGCTACGTCAAGTCTAAAGTCTACAGAAATAAGCCAGCAACTATTCCAGCTTTGGAAGACAACATTTCCGAAGAAATTCGGGCTATTCCGGCCGAAATGCTCGAAAAAGTTGCCGAAAATTGGACTTTCCGAATGGACCACCTAAGACGCAGCCGCGGTCAACATTTAAATGAAATTATCTTCAAAAAGTAAATGTCATGAACCAATCTAACGTTTCAAATAAAGAACCGATGAGATTTTGCAAATTTTATGCGTTTTTTTTAAAAAAAAGTTATCAAGCTCTTAAAAAATCACCCTTTACATTCTTTGTCTTAACCCTGACGCCTACAACTCTACAACGCATAGTTCGCCGCCGAGCGACTTTTAAAAATTTTTAACTCGTGATATCTTTTGAATGGAATGTCAGAATCTAATAATTCAAAAAGTTATATAAAGGTTTTGAAGCGATCTTAAATAATAAATCATTTATTTCGATAAGGATCAATACTAAGGTGTAAATAAAGAGCCTTTTCAAGTAGTGGTATTTTAATTAATTTTTTTATATAAAATCGCTTATTGTGACAAAACTATAATAGTTAGAGGTATGATGTCGCGACGTTTTTTGTAGATAATGATAAGTTCTACAAAATTGTAGTATATCACTTTGTTATATCTTCAATCGTATTCGCAGCATTCGCGATTAAAGAAAGTTTTTTGGTATTTTTTTTACATTATCGGAGTTTTGGTAAGGAACCCTATTTTTTTTTTTAACTAAATATAGCCTATGTCACTCAGGGATAGTATAGCTTTCCAACGGTGAAAGAATTTTTCAAATCGGTTCAGTAGTTTCGGAGCCTATTCGAAACAAACAAACAAAAAAACAAACATTTCCTCTTTATAATATTAGTATAGAGTATAGATTAGTAAATAAATGTAACTCTATTGTTTACTATAAAAAACATTAAAAGAATAACAACTACACATAATAAATATTAAACAAAAAATAAATATAAGTAGAAAACTTAGTTCGTAATTTATATATGTAAAAAAAATGAGGGAGTCTAGTCGCGAGTGTGACAGGAGATACACTCGCGACCAGACTCCCACGTCACTGTTGACAGTTTTAACTTCAAAGTGTAGATAATTCCGTCCATCTTGGAATCAGTAATAACAGCAATAACAATGACAGCCTCGAAATCCAACGCAGGATAACTCTTGCCAACAGGTGCTACTTCAGACTGAGTAGGCAACTGAGAAGTACAGTTTCGACGACAAAGACTACTCACTCATAACTCCCGTATATGATGCAGAGACATAAACGATGACAAGATCTGATGAGTCGACGTTACGAGTTTTCGAGAAAAACGTTCTGCGGAAGATTTATGGTCATTTGCGAGTAGGTTACGGCGAATATCGCATTCAATGAACGGTGAGCTATATGAGATATGCCACGACATTGACATAGTTCAGCGAATTAAAACAAAGCGGCTACGCTAGTTAGGCCATGTCGTTTGAATGGACGAAAACGCTCCAGCTCTGAAAGTATTCTTCGCAGTACCCGCATGGGGAAGAAAAGGTATTCCTCTATTTTGTTGGAAATGCCAGGTATTGAATGACCTAGTTTCGCTTAGTATCTCCAAAAGGGGCCACATAGCAAAAAGAAGAAACAACTGTTGTTAACTCGGCTATATTCGCGTAAGCGGTGTCTATGCTAGTTAAGAAAAAGAAGGTGACCAATAAATTAATTCTAAATAAGTAAGCTTAATTTCTAGGTCAGACACAGACTCATTTGTCGCCCAAATCGGATTTTTGTGGGCGAGGGGAAGACGAGTGTTCGGGTGGCTCGGGCGGTTTTGAAATTCTTTTCATAAAGTCAGAATATAGAGTAAAGTCGGATGTCAGAAAATCCTGATATTAGTTATATAGGCGTTACGACAAGTTTTCGCTCAAATTTATCTTTTTTTAAGCGCAAGAAAACACTTATGAGTAAAACCTGCTCTCTTATTTTCATTGGCTCATAGAAGTATTGGTCCGATTCAACATATACATAAAGACATATCGTTGTCAGAGAAGGATTATCTCTGAGTTTTAATTATACATCTACACATTAACTGATATTTTCGTTCAAAAGTCTACTATAGGTAGTGGGGTCCACAAATTAGGTATCTAGGGGCTTAACCGGTTGTTGTTGGATTTGAACCATATTTGGTCATAAGGTGGTATACACTTAAGGCATTATCGTGAAAAGTTTTATCCCATGATATGTATTAATTGCTTTTTGATTTGTGTACTGAAAACTGAACGAATCAAGTAGAATTTAAAATTGTGCTATAAGGAAAGTAAGCGTGGTTGTCATCCGATTTCGTACATTTTCACAATATGACATAATAATGTAAGAAGAATATTACGCAGTCTTGAAAATATTAATAACGGGTATTCATTACATTTTGAAGAAAAGAGAAGAGTGAAGAGAGTGGGTATTATATATAGTCTTCTACCACATTCATCGTAATTATTTTAAAAAAATATGAGGATTCTTTTCCCTTTTGTGAATGGACAGATTGACACGAAAAGATAATATGCCGATAATGAGCAAACGTAATCTAACCAACCAAATATAGCAAACGCGACACATGTTTTCGATTGTAACCCCGCATCTTGACACTCTAAAGTTATGCCTATAACTGCCAAATCTATTGACATTGCCGTTGCCAAATCTGTATGTAAGCATTTGTTAACATAACATAATCATTTGCAAAAAGGGTGATGTAGCAATGATATTTTGGTTTATGCTTGTGCCGGTTTAAAATTTAAGACTTCGCACAACCGCCAATCCATTTCGTATAACTTTCTGCAAATTAACAACATTAAACAAAATATTTGGGGTATTCACAACGTGTCACAAAGCATCGTAAAATCATAAATATTTAAACTAGTTTAAAAAATTTGTTGTTGGATTGCATACTAAAATAAGTTTATGCAAATCCAACTCTGATAGCAAAAACAGCCAAAAACACTACTCACTTCAAAATAGCAAGTACAGCCAGGTCCTACCCTACCTGATCTCTCCAACAAAGTAGAGCTCTTCCTCTTTCTCTGCTTTCTGTGGAGGGTATTGCGTCGAATACTTTCAGAGCTGGAGCATTTTGTTTCGGACGACATGACTTAACTAGCGTATCCGCTGTCTTTTAATTCGTTAACTCGTACAGCTCATCGTTCCATCGAATGCGATATTCGCCGTTGCCAATACGCAAAGCTCCATAAATCTTCCGTAGAACCTTTTTCTCGAAAACTCGTAACGTCGACTCAACAGATGTTGTCATCGTCCTTGTCCTTGCACCATATAGCAGGCTGAGAATAAGGAGTGATTTATAGAGTTTGGTCTTTGCTCGTCGAGAGAGAACTTCACTTTTCAATTTCTTACTAAATCTGAAGTAGCACCTGTTGACAAAAGTTACCCTGCGTTGGAATTCCATTTCAGATGGGCGACATTATTTACGAACTTTGAAGTTATGGCTTGGACAGTGACGAGGGAGCCAAGTCGCGAGACTGTTTGTTTGATGACAGGAGATATTGCATTGGTTTTAGGCGGTTTGAAGAAAACAGAACTAACACAGCGTATGTTGAGGCCAATAATATCAATATCATTGGCGTACGCCAGCAGCTGTATACTCTTACAAAATATTGTGCCTTCTCCATTCAACTCTGCAGATCGAATTATTCTCTCCAGCAGTAGATTGAAGAAGTTGTCCGATTAGGAGTCGCTTTGTCTGAAAGCTTGTTTGGTATCGAAGGTCTCGGAGACGTCCTTCACGATCCCGACGGTGCTTTTGGTATTGCTCAACGTCAGTTTACACAGCCGTATTAATTTTGCGGGAATACCAAATTGAAATAGAGGCATAAAGACAGCTCTTTCCGTGCTGTAAATGTTCATTATCTCCATTAAATGTTTCATTTGCGAGCACCTTGAGACGCCATGATTGATTGGAAGTCACGGCCTTAACAATTTTACGGAAATCGAGGATGGTCTGGTAGACGTTAATCTTTTCGGTTTGGTAAACTATTTTATTTTAAAAATAGCGTCATTACTTGACGGATAATAAAAAAATATAGTTTAAAAGTAAATGCAATATTTTTGTATTGCAATGCTTCATTTGCTTTAATTAGTGAAAACAGCATTTGTTATTTAATCATACCTTATTTGTTCTTATGTTGGTAAATATATGTACATATGTATGTATTAGTGTTATTGTAAAATTTAGAGCTCGTTGAAGAGATATTCTCAAATATTTTGTTTGTGCTTGTATCTGCAAGTAATACATATGCTAAATATTTGATTATGAGGACTTTGAGTTTCTGAGAAAAATAATTTTGTCGCGGCAATTTTTAAAGTTTGAAAAGCCAACTTTATGAATATGTGACGGTTATTTTGAGAAACGAAAAATTGGCTTGAGGGAGGATTTTTTGTTTGTCAAGCACTAACATTTGAGTGGGTAAGAGTTGAAAAAAAAAAATTTTTGAAGCCCCCTAATGCATATGTTAATAACTACTTTACCGTGCGATTCTGTACTGAGATGCAGTCTCAAGTGTCTAAATTTTGAGATTTTAAGTTAGAGACAATTTTTGAGATTTGAGACGATTTTGCTATTCTGTAAGTGACAGTCATAAAATCTATTACATTTTATTATTCAAAGATAATTTTACACTTGAATGAAAATAAATATGTCGATAACAATAATTAAATTTTCTATAACATAGTCAAAAGACATAATCACCAATAAAAATAAAAATATATGTATAACTAGTTACAAATTGAGACTTTACCTCAAATTATCTAATAATTAAATTAATACGAGTTCCAATGCAAAAATATATATTTGTGCTAGGTTAGTATGCATTAGTGATGAGCGATATTTCACTACCGGTGATTTTTTCACTGTGATTGAAAAATCGCAAATCGCAACTGCGATCACTTTTTATAAATAGCAGTTTGCTTCTATGAACTGCGATTGCGATCGCAGTTCGAAACTGTGATCGCAGTTCGAACCAGTGATTCATGATGAAAGCATACTGAGCATCTTTCTCTTTGACACCATGTCTGAAATCCCACGTGATCTGTCAAATACTAATGCATGAAAATCCTAACCTCAAAAAAATCACCCGTTATATATCGTATATGCTATTTTTCGTCATAGCGGTTTGAAGTTTTGAGTGTAACGTTCTTATATAAAGCATTTTGTGATGAAAACAAGAATTGTAACTAATTAATTTCAGAAAAAATGATGGAATAAAAAAATTACGGGTTTTTAATATTTTCCCAAAGATTAGGAAACTCGCGTTAATTATTTGGTCTTGAAAATATTAAAAGCGGGTATTCTAAACAAACAAATTATCAACCACACTAATGGTAATTCCTTCTAAGAAATGTGTGAAACCATCATACCAACATACAAATGAACTATGCAATACGCTCTAAGTGTCAGGTAGCCGAACCGCTCCAATATTTGCGAAAATGTAGTGAAAAGAAAGGCGGAAAACCTACGTAAGTGGTAAGTGGAACAGACCCGGACTTTTATTCGGCCAAACAGTGTCAAATTGGCAGAATCTGCCGCTACAACAACAACAACGACGTTTGAACGTCGACTTAGTTGCGATCGCAATAGCAATATAAAATCACAGTGATTTAAAAATAGCAATCACTGAAATCACAGTGATTAAAAAATCGCAATATCGCTAATCTCTAGTATGCATATATGCACATCCGTTTTGCCTTCGCTTACATGTTTTAAGTAATTATGCTTCTTAGTTCATCAAGTATAAGAAATAATGCTGGATAATGGTGCAAGGAAATACTTGAATTTTTATTTGGCTAGAGGGTTAAGTTTATTATAAATACACGAAGGTAAGCATATGTTCGTATATAGGCATTCAATTAATATTTTTTAATAATGTAATATTTGGCAACACCATAATACACTTCAGACAAACTACCCGTGCGATTCCATACTGTGATACAGTCTCAAGCCTCTAAATTTGAGATTTTAAGTTAGAGACAATTTTTGAGACTTGAGACGATTTTGCTATTCTGTAAGTGTAAGTCACAAATCTATTTCATTTCATTATTCAGAGATGTTTTTACACTTGAATGAAAATAAATATGACGATAACAAATATTAAATTTTCTATAACATAGTCAAAAAACATAATTATCAATATAAAATACAAATATATGTTGACTTTGTTTCATAATATTTACAAAATTTGTGTATATACATACATATATAATTTATAACAGAAGTGTTGACCCACTTTTTACGCGTAAAATATGACATGTTTTGGTTTAACTGTGTTTAGAAAATCACATCGTTTGTTTGTTGTTGTATTTTGCTCTTGCTCTTTTAGTATTGAATAAATCTTTGTGTTTGTATAATTAGAATTGATGTGTTTTTCAATTTGAGTTTGTAATTATACGAAAACCAAACTTTCCATAGGTGTTGACTCACGTTTGACGCTCATAGTATGTAAAACGACTGATTTCAAGCAAGAATGCATAAAGATTGGATTTATGATATGCGATTTATATACTTTTTGTATTTTTGTTATTGGATCTATAAAGTAAAAATTATTTCTATATTTCTTTTTTTTATTTAATAATTAAAAAATTAAAAAAAAATTAATTAGCTATTTAAAAAATTTATACATAAGTATATGTATCTCAGATTCATTTTATTTTCAAAAAAAAATTAAATATTTCTTGCGCATAAACCGACAAGTAAAATAAGCAAGTGCTTACAAAGGATATAAAAATGTACATACATACATATTTTGTTTCTTTGGCACATTTGTCTGTATGTTTACAAAAGCAAATACGAGCCACATATACATATGTACAAACAATCATAAGGGAATAACAAGTCCCGAACGCATCTTTCCGCATCTCCGTTGTCACGGACAACCAATGACCGAAGCTCACGTTTTGTCAAAAAGTCAAGGTGTCGAAGCATTGACACGAAAACAAAGCATCACAACATTGTGTTGTTGGTAGAAAATACGAGCTGTGCCGAAAAACACTGCACCCTTGTCGCTCGAACAGTATGTATAAGCCAGTGGTCGGCATTTCTTAGCACAATTGTGCAAACTAACTTCACACGTACGCTTACGCTCTATCGTTCAGTCGTTGTCGAGCCAGCAACGAATTAACATCGTGCAAGACTATAGCGCAAAACCAAATATGCCCTGCGAGAAATATTTTATGATATTAAATGCCTTTGGTGCCTTTTATGTTCCAAGTCTTTAAAAGATAAAAGGGAATATATCCTTAAAAGACATTTTGTTAATTTTCATTATACTATTAATTATTTATAAAATTTGCTTGATTTTAATTCCAATTTCTCACTGGGCTACTTTTTTTTCGTGCTCACCAACACAGTGACAGATCCTCTCATGCCGACCACTGGTATAAGCTTGCATACATATTAGCGAGCCATGGCAAAATATTTTAGATTTGGCAAATATTTTAAATTGACGAGAACTACGCTGTTGTCAGTTTTCCTTACAGAGAAACATCTAAAAGTTGTTCATTTTAGATGATGTTGCGTCTATTTTTATGAAGGAGGGAGGTCGCTTGTGGAATGTGCGCCATCGTTTATGAATTAAAATGTTTTTGTTGTAAGATTTACTACATTTGGGCTTCGCCAATGATGACTGTGATGCTTATGCTATTTGACACAATTATTGTTTTTGTAGAACAAGGTTTCATTATTTTGTTGGTGACATATTCACATGTGTACGCATATGTATCTTTGTATGCTTGTGCATTTTTTGTTGGCAATGTATTGGGTTGACCGAAAAGAAATCGGTGATTTTGCATACAAACGGCGTTGACAATTTTTTGAACGGCTGTTATTGCATTTTTGCTTTTGTCAAATATCAGCTGGCACTTTTACCTTGCCTTAGAAAAAAAGCGCGCGTAATTTTATTTATATTTGCTTGTTTGGTGGTAATTTTAATATGGAGCCCACAAAGGAGCATTTTCGTCATATTTTACTTTATTATTTCCGTAAAGGAAAAAATGCAGCTCAGGTTGCTAAAAAGTTACGTGATGTGTATGGTGACAAAGCCTTAAAAGAAACACAGTGTCAAAGTTGGTTTGTCAAATTCCGTTCAGGTCGGCCAACTGCAGGTGATGATTACGTCATCAAGGCTTTAATCGAATCAGATCGTCAAGTAACTGAGCGTGATTAGAGAGAAGTTAAATGTACCACAATCAACCATACATGATCATATATGACGTCTTGGGATGGTAAAAAAACTAAAACTCAAAAGAAATTTGAAAAAATCACCGGTTTCTTTTCGATCAACCTAATATACAAATATATGTACATATATGTAAGTATATATTAATGCGCACACATGTAATATAGTGATAAAATCATGATTTGAATTTTTGAATGCGCACATGCTTACGTTTACATACATACATTCGAAAGAGCATGTGCAGATACTTAAAATTAATATGACACAAGATGTAAGTACTTATGTATATATTGTTGTGATAAATTTAAATTCTATTAGTAAGAAGTATAGTGCAAAATTATTTATTAGTGAAGTATATTTGTAAACATCAAATAAAATTATTAAAGATGCAAGCCCAAACTGCCTATAATTATTACCATGCATGCATTCATACAAAATTATACTCATACCATAATTATTTTTACATGTCAATATTTATATACATTACACTTTATTATTACGCTAATGCAAGTGCCACTAACCTTAAAAAGATATGTATGGTGTGATATCACAGCCAGCAATGTCCAGTCGTTTTTGTAATTTTAATAATGCAATGAAATAATTTGTTTGGTGCTTGTTCTATATTTTTTTTAGAATCTTAAACGTAATATTCAAGAGCTTAACTTAATCTTTTTTTGTTTAATCTTTCAAAATCGAGCCTTCTCTGGCGCAGAAAAAGTTTGCGTTCACATATTAAAAGGGGATTCCTACATTACAAATTTAAACAAAAAAAAAGTATTTATTTAAGCGTAATTAATGTCCTGACGATAATTTTGATGAAAATTCGACACATTGGATAATTGGCTTGTAAGAGGAAAACAACTAGTTCTGGTGAAAGGGAAAGTGAAAGCGATGGCAAAACTTTGCGTGAAATCGGCACTGTAGATAGAACTCCATATTCTATTCGAACAGGAATTTGTAATTATAAATCAGGAGGTTCCTAAGCATGATTGATAAGCATCGTTCGGCACGTCCTTCTAAACTCAGTTACCGAGAAAAGTGGTACATTAGGCGTGCAAATTAAGCTATTAGCATATTATGTATGGAAGACTTAGCCAACATAATTATGTTGGCTTGTTATAAGCTATCATAGCTTGTATACTGAACTAGAGGCATTGCCAGTTCATCGCCTTTTTTCATTCACAATAGCACGGTTTTTCCCAAATAAAAAGTAGTTGACAAAGCGAGAAACCTCATTTTGACAGATGAAAATGTAAACAAACCAAAATTACAAATTTTTTGGATGAGTATTGAGTTAAAATTAAGACAAATATGAACACTTGTTTTCAGTTTTTTGTATTCTAGACCTCAAATAACTAAAATACATATAATTTGTATTGTATATTAATATTCCGTTTACAAATTTGAAATTTCAAACTAAATTGTATATCAGCCGATTCTTCTTGTCCGCATTACCAACTCAATTCATTTTTAGCGAATATATAGAATAAACTAAGCGCGTTTTATTTGTAAGGCTTACCAAATAGCAAAAGATTTCCAAGAAAGGTTTAATAAGTCTATTTGCAGTGATACTGTATGTAAAATTCTCAAAGAAAGCTAATATCATAGTACAACCAGAGAATGTAAAGACATAGAGAAGATGCGGGTTCGATACCGAACATTTGTAAAACTTGAACCAATGAATTCACCTCACAACGATGGAATACTCAACCAGAGAATATGTAGGAAATAAATAAGTAAAGGGTGATTTTTTAAGAGCTTGATAACTTTTTTAAAAAAAAAAACGCATAAAATTTGCAAAATCTCATCGGTTCTTTATTTGAAACGTTAGATTGGTTCATGACATTTACTTTTTGAAGATAATTTCATTTAAATGTTGACCGCGGATGCGTCTTAGGTGGTCCATTCGGAAAGTCCAATTTTGGGCAACTTTTTCGAGCATTTCGGCCGGAATAGCCCGAATTTCTTCGGAAATGTTGTCTTCCAAAGCTGGAATAGTTGCTGGCTTATTTCTGTAGACTTTAGACTTGACGTAGCCCCACAAAAAATAGTCTAAAGGCGTTAAATCGCATGATCTTGGTGGCCAACTTACGGGTCCATTTCTTGAGATGAATTGTTGTCCGAAGTTTTCCCTCAAAATGGCCATAGAATCGCGAGCTGTGTGGCATGTAGCGCCATCTTGTTGAAACCACATGTCAACCAAGTTCAGTTCTTCCATTTTTGGCAACAAAAAGTTTGTTAGCATCGAACGATAGCGATCGCCATTCACCGTAACGTTGCGTCCAACAGCATCTTTGAAAAAATACGGTCCAATGATTCCACCAGCGTACAAACCACACCAAACAGTGCATTTCTCGGGATGCATGGGCAGTTCTTGAACGGCTTCTGGTTGCTCTTCACCCCAAATGCGGCAATTTTGCTTATTTACGTAGCCATTCAACCAGAAATGAGCCTCATCGCTGAACAAAATTTGTCGATAAACACATTTCGAACCGAACACTGATTTTGGTAATAAAATTCAATTACATATAACGGGTGATTTTTTGAGGTTAGGATTTTCATGCATTAGTATTTGACAGATCACGTGTGATTTCAGACATGGTGTCAAAGAGAAAGATGCTCAGTATGCTTTGACATTTCATCATGAATAGACTTACTAACGAGCAACGCTTGCAAATCATTGAATTTTATTACCAAAATCAGTGTTCGGTTCGAAATGTGTTTATCGACAAATTTTGTTCAGCGATGAGGCTCATTTCTGGTTGAATGGCTACGTAAATAAGCAAAATTGCCGCATTTGGGGTGAAGAGCAACCAGAAGCCGTTCAAGAACTGCCCATGCATCCCGAAAAATGCACTGTTTGGTGTGGTTTGTACGCTGGTGGAATCATTGGACCGTATTTTTTCAAAGATGCTGTTGGACGCAACGTTACGGTGAATGGCGATCGCTATCGTTCGATGCTAACAAACTTTTTGTTGCCAAAAATGGAAGAACTGAACTTGGTTGACATGTGGTTTCAACAAGATGGCGCTACATGCCACACAGCTCGCGATTCTATGGCCATTTTGAGGGAAAACTTCGGACAACAATTCATCTCAAGAAATGGACCCGTAAGTTGGCCACCAAGATCATGCGATTTAACGCCTTTAGACTATTTTTTGTGGGGCTACGTCAAGTCTAAAGTCTACAGAAATAAGCCAGCAACTATTCCAGCTTTGGAAGACAACATTTCCGAAGAAATTCGGGCTATTCCGGCCGAAATGCTCGAAAAAGTTGCCCAAAATTGGACTTTCCGAATGGACCACCTAAGACGCATCCGCGGTCAACATTTAAATGAAATTATCTTCAAAAAGTAAATGTCATGAACCAATCTAACGTTTCAAATAAAGAACCGATGAGATTTTGCAAATTTTATGCGTTTTTTTTTTTTTAAAAAAGTTATCAAGCTCTTAAAAAATCACCCTTTACTTATTTATTTCCTACATATTCTCTGGTTGAGTATTCCATCGTTGTGAGGTGAATTCATTGGTTCAAGTTTTACAAATGTTCGGTATCGAACCCGCATCTTCTCTATGTCTTTACATTCTCTGGTTGTACTATGATATTAGCTTTCTTTGAGAATTTTACATACAGTATCACTGCAAATAGACTTATTAAACCTTTCTTGGAAATCTTTTGCTATTTGGTAAGCCTTACAAATAAAACGCGCTTAGTTTATTCTATATATTCGCTAAAAATGAATTGAGTTGGTAATGCATGATGCTGTTGGACGCAACGTTACGGTGAATGGCGATCGCTATCGTTCGATGCTAACAAACTTTTTGTTGCCAAAAATGGAAGAACTGAACTTGGTTGACATGTGGTTTCAACAAGATGGCGCTACATGCCACACAGCTCGCGATTCTATGGCCATTTTGAGGGAAAACTTCGGACAACAATTCATCTCAAGAAATGGACCCGTAAGTTGGCCACCAAGATCATGCGATTTAACGCCTTTAGACTATTTTTTGTGGGGCTACGTCAAGTCTAAAGTCTACAGAAATAAGCCAGCAACTATTCCAGCTTTGGAAGACAACATTTCCGAAGAAATTCGGGCTATTCCGGCCGAAATGCTCGAAAAAGTTGCCCAAAATTGGACTTTCCGAATGGACCACCTAAGACGCAGCCGCGGTCAACATTTAAATGAAATTATTTTCAAAAAGTAAATGTCATGAACCAATCTAACGTTTCAAATAAAGAACCGATGAGATTTTGCAAATTGTATGCGTTTTTTTTTTTAAAAAAGTTATCAAGCTCTTAAAAAATCACCCTATATTTACGCCATGTGACGATAGTATGTATATTGAAGAAAGATAAATTCTTTGATATTCCATTTTTAACAGCTAAAAATGTATACAAATACAGTGGTCACATACCCAACCAGAGAATTTGAAGAGAAAAAAATATATGTATGTGAATACGCCATATGATGATACTCCCAACGAATGTAAAGAATTTCGTTTTACCGACGGCATTTCCATACTCATGTTTCAATTTTTGCTTTCAACCAGGGGAACACTTGTATGTGCAATATATGTATGTAAATATGTATGCTTTTGCGCTCTAATAGCAGAAACAGTGGAGAACGTAGAATCGTGGCCCGCGTCAGCTGATACGACCTATCTTATGGGCGCGTAATGTAAGTGAACAGTGAAAAACGCTACTCCCTTTTCTCTTTGACGTAGGATGCCGTGAGAATTTACGGCATTTGGATTTTTGCCATATAAACGTGTCCGCTGATTGCTCTCTCACAACGCAGGGTTGCCTATATCGATATACAGTAGTAATTATCAACTTTTATTATTTAATCTGTTTGAAATTATCTTAAAATAACTCAAAATCAGAGTCGAATGCTTTCATTTATAAAAATATAAACTATTTTTAATAGTTTCTTTTCAGTTTTGATATTTTATATTGTAAGAAATTGTAATTGAAAACATAGATGTGCTCAAAACTATATATGCGTATTGGGCAATGGCAACCACGGGCTCAACTTTTAACACATTTTGCTCGTTAAAGCTTAGTACGCAGCTCTCAAGAAACGTAAAAACTTCATATAAAAATACGCTTAAGAAACGGTCCAGAAACGTTCCTGCGATAAAGTTACTTGTGCTAGTACGCAGCTCTCAAGAAATTTAGTACTAATTTTTAATACTTTTTTTCAATAAAATGTGAATATGGCAAACCTGGTTTTGCGAAGAAACATCAAATCAACAATTGTTTCTTGAGGGAAATTCGAAGTAATCGTCAAATTCATCTTAAATTAGTTGAAATCATTATTATAAAGTATATTCCATTTTGAAATGTTGTATAAAACCAACCAATCATCAACAACATTCCTTAAATCTCAATGAAAACATCTGTGTTACCATACACATATGTACATACATACGCACAAAGTTTGTTTACTTTGTTTATTCTCTCTTGCTCTTCTAATGTGGATCATTCACAATGCGTAACCAGCTGTCAAACTTACTTCAGAAATAATGTATTTTTTTTTCTTGAGTAATTACTTGAGAGCTGCGTACCAACCTTAAGGAAGGAAGGGGAAGAAAGGGAGTAGCGTTTTTCACTTGTCCTGCTATAACCACAGAAACTCCATATTGATAAGTAAAAATAATTATGGTATGAGTATAATTCTGTATGAATGCATGCATGGTTTGGACTTGCATATTTAATAATTTTATTTGATGTTTACAAATATACTTCGATAATAAATAATTTTGCATTATACTTCTTACTAATAGAAATTAAATGTATAACCACAATATATTGTGTACATACGTACATCTTGTGTCATATTAATTGTATGTATCAATTATGTTGTTTCCTCTCACGATTATGTTATTGTCCTTTCACGGTCAATAAGAATGCAATGTTGTAATGGAGCTATGTTGTGACCTCTGACGATTAAGTTATTGCCCTTTCAGAGTCAAATGAGAAGGCAATGTGGTAACGGCGAGGCCGGAGCAAGTACGTTTATTATAGATCAAATACAAAATACAAACTGAACTTAATATTGAACTCTAAAAATATTATTGAACCTAAAATCATAAGTGCGCGTTACTATATCTGGCAAGCCGAATCAGCATATGCCAACACAGTCGCTTGCGACATAGGCAAGTGTCGGGTTATCGCTGCTGGCCGCAGTGGCTGGGCAACGAACTTAAGCGGCAGCAGAATGTTGCAATGTAAACAAAGCGCATTTCATCATTCTTGCATTTCACAAACAAAAAGTGCAATTCTTACGTGTTAACTACTCCCCTCTCAAGCTCATGGCCGTCCTCGGCTGTTTTGTAGCTGTTGATGGCCTTCCGTACTTCCTTCGACGTTTGTCTTTCTTTTATGATTTGCCAAACGATAATAAAACCAATGCCAACGATACAGAGCAAGATGCCTGCTGCAAACCAAACCTTATGTGATCTGGCCTCCAACTCGTCCTTGAAACTTTGAATGACGCGCAAATTGTGGCTATTCATCCTATGCAGTTGGGACATGCTTAGAACTGGATCGTGGCTGATGATTGGAGTAGAGGTGACCTTGCCACGCCTGGCGATCTGTTTAAAACTTCGCGTCCATTTACACATCATGTGCCGTTGATTGTGGGAGAAGAGAGAAAATTGGCGAGATGTGTTCCGTTTATAGTAATCTCCGGACCATCGTCTGTGCTAACTTTCGTAGTGCTCTCGTTGATAATAAAATGCCGTCATCGACTTATATTATGAGCTTTAGGTTGCTTGCCTGAGTGCGGCAAAGGGCTGTGTCTCCGGCGTGCAATGCCTGTGCGCAAATGTCTTCCGCTGCCAGTTTACAGACAGCGGCATAGGTCGTCGTTACGTATGCATTTACCGCTATCGTTGCATTCGGCTATGGTATCATGTTGCAGCTGTAGTGTGACGTGTTGGTGTGCCAGCGAGAAGATGGCAATTTTCTTACAGATAAGCTTGACCCTAGGATACGCTATTAATATATGGACAATATTCTCGGACTGGAGTACCTTAACTTTAGATGCTTCGGTTAGGCTAACTAGGTAATTCGGACAGGGTGTTCATTTATAATTGATTTCAAATCACCATGGTCCAATATAGTGGGATTTATTATATCCACCTTAGCTAGCTTAATTGTGAATATCAAGTTCGACATTTGATCTTATCATGGCAATTTTCTTACAGATTCTATTTCTTGCTAATAATGTTTCATACAAATGCGGTGTGACAACCAATTAATTTTTTTAGCTTTAATTATTTCGTTCACCGCATCAGTATTTTTATTAATTTGTATCTGTGTTTGTGTATTAATAACTACCTGTCTATTCTTTGCATCAATTAAATTGGATTCGGACCACCGTACTTTTTCAAAACCAGAGGCATCAGGCGTGCCTGCTATTACCTTGAGTGACAATAAATTTCAAATGTGTTCTGTATCCACATCTAGTAGTTTTCGCATGTGCGACTGAGGGAATAATTTTTGTTTTGTTTTTTAATTTTACAGTGTCCTCTGCTATGTTAGCAAGGTCTGTTAAATTGGTTGAGTATCTTAAATAATCACGTTGCTCCCATACCAGTACCTTTCCGCCGATTACCGGGATATAGTTGGAGTGAGAGCAGTCGATAATCCGACTATGTACTACCTTAATACTAATAGGATTGCAAGTCCAATCCTGTAAAAATAAAAGGATCGAAAATCGTTGTGCGCTTAAACTATGAAAATGTTATTTCAGATAGGAAAGTTTTTACTTGAAAGCAACCGCTATTTAAGGTTGTCTTTATGTATTATGTTTAGTATTTTCCTGGGCGGCTCTGTGCGTTCTTATCTGTAATGTCGACAATTATATTTTTGCAGTGCTGGAATTTGGTTGCCGGGAAATTTAGCACCAAATCATGTTGTATACTGGAACGATTTGATTTTGGAAAGAGTTTAAAGGCTTTTCTGTCGTTTCGATCGTGTAGGTCAACGAATTTTCGCTGTGAATCGTTGCAGCGTCTAACTGCATCTCGTTTTGTAATGCGTTTAAATTTTGCCGTGATAGGGCATCCGCTGCATAGTTTTCTTTACCTGGTTTGTAGAACACTTTTGCGTTGTGTTCATCGATGAATACCTTCCGTCGTTTGATTTTTGCTTTCGTGTTTCTATCTGAGACGGTAAAATATTTATTTCTCTTGCCCCATAGGGGTAATTTTGCAATTTACCTAGAGCCCAGGCAATAGCTAACCATGGAAATGGGTCTGCCCCTTGGGACAGGGCTGCAACAATGCCATCTATGGAGGCGTCAGTAGTTAGATCAAAGGGCTGCTTGAAATTTTACATAAGTATGACATCTTCTGATGTCACGATATTTCTCAGTCTTTCGAATGCTTTACGTTGAGTTTCGACAAACTCAATGACCTTTTGGGCATATGCTTGCTCACCGAACCATTTTCTCCATGTCCATAGTGCGGATTGGAGCAATAACTGAGATATTGAACGGCAACGCCTCCTTAGAGGTCGAAAACCCTTTTATTCTTTTCAGTATCATGCTTTTGAATTCCTTTTTAATGGATGTAGGCACTATTATGTCATCCACATCTGTGAAGTTTACACTGTCACAGTAATGATACTGCAATTGCTTGGATTTGTTATTGTAATTAATAGTGTTGTTACGTAAGTTCAACGCTATTTCTGCTTGCGTTAACAAGTCGAATCATATAATTGTATCTAATGAGTTAAGTGTGTCTATCATGAAGAATGGGGAGATTTATCCAAAATTTTTATAAGGCATTTATTATTTGTTATTTTACTCGAAGCATGTATCGAGCTTACGGTGAAAGGGCTTTCGACAGGAATTACTTCTTTTAGCTCCTTTATGGGCTTAATGTTTGCCACCCCTGTGTCAATTAATATTTTTATATTTTTCCCACCCAGCTGCGTTCTCTAAAAAATGCAATGAGTCATTGTCGCATGATTCGCTATTGCTTTCGATTTCGATAGTCGTAGCGAAGTTTTATTTGCGTACGAGCAATCTAGCCGAGCTATGTTTGCATCGAAATTAAATACTAGGGGTAATCATAATTCGGTGCAAATGGTTTTGCAAATGCAAATTTAGGTGCAAGTGCAAAATATTTTTGCACCATGTTCTTAAACAAAAACAAATTACATGTGTTTTGCAAATGCAACACTGTTATGCAAATGCTACACTCAACCCCTATTGTATATGTGTAAATTAGTATTGTATTTCAAACAGCTGATTTCTTTTGCATACATATTTGTTTCGATTTTTGGCGCGTCAGGTAAAATTTTTGATAAAAAAGAAATTTGAAAGAATTAACAATTTTAAACTTAATAAAACTATTTACAGCAATATAAGCGATAAAAAAGTGAAAAGGGAGCGACCGAACAAAAAAAGGACAAAGGAAGAAATCAACAAGCTTCTGGATTTTTTGGAGGAAGCAGATGAAATTGAGGTAAACATTTTAAGAAGTTTGAAATGTATAAATGCTTATTTATTTACTTTTATTAGGCTCCAACAGCACAACTTTTTTACAAAAAATGCATTGTGGTTAAGGGAATCAAAGCTACGTGGGACTTGCTGCGATGGAAGGTACGCCACATAAAAAGTACATTTAACAAGTAAGGAAGGGCTAAGTTCGGGTGTCACCGAACATTTTAAACTCTCGCATGATAAAGTGATAATCGAGATTTCATTATCCGCCATTTACATATTTTCTTATTTTGCTGTAAAATTAATTAGAATTAAATTCTGAGAGATTTACCGATATTTTCGGTGAAAAGTTAGGTTAGATTAGGTTAGGTTAGGCACTGAGTTCTTCGTGTTCGATATCAGGGACCTTGAAGTTGTGAAGTTATAGTCCGATCCCGACAATTTTTCCACAAGGGATACCTCAGCTCAAACACCGTATTTGTGTAAAGTTTTATTCCGCTATCATCATTGGTTCCTAATGTACATAAATATTATACAGAGAAGACATCAGATGGAATTCAAAATAGCGTTAATAATATATTGAAAGAAGGCGTAGTGTTGAACCGATTTCACCCATATTTCGTACATGTCATCAGGGTGCTAAGAAAATATTATACACCGAATTTCATTGAAATCGGTGGAGTAGTTCCTGAGATATTGTTTTTGGTCCATAAGTGGGCGACGCCACGCCCATTTTTAATTAAAAAAAAAGCCTGGGTGCAGCTTCCTTCTGCCATTCTTTCCGTAAAATTTTGTGTTTCTGACGTTTTTTGTTAGTCGGTTAACGCACTTTTAGTGATTTTCAACATAACCTTTGTATGGGAGGTGGGCGTGGTTATTATCCGATTTCTTCCATTTTTGAACTGTATATGAAAATGCCTGAAGGAAACGGCTCTATAGAGTTTGGTTGACATAGCTATAGTAGTTTCCGAGATACGTTCAAAAAACTTAGTAGGGGGCGGGGCCACGCCCACTTTTCCAAAAAAATTACTTTCACATATGCTCCTCCCTAATGCGATACTTTGTGCCAAATTTCACTTTAATATCTTCATTTATGGCTTAGTTATGACACTTTATAGGTTTTCGGTTTCCGCCATTTTGTGGGCGTGGCAGTAGACCGATTTTGCCCATCTTCGAACTTGACCTTCTTATGGAGCCAAGAAATACGTGTACCAAGTTTCATCATGATATCTCAATTTTTCTCAAGTTACAGCTTGCACAGACGGACGGACAGACGGACGGACGGACAGACAGACATCCGGATTTCACCTCTACTCGTCACCCTGATCACTTTGGTATATATAACCCTATATCTGACTCTTTTAGTTTTAGGACTTACAAACAACCGTTATGTGAACAAAACTATAATACTCTCGTTAGCAACTTTGTTGCGAGAGTATAAAAAAGCGAATGATTTTCCCACCTAACTGGCGCTGAAATTGATGAAATGGATGTGGGCGTTCGCGGTTTTGAAGGTAAATAATTAGAATTGAAAGTGCTTTGGGAACTTAAGTTATTAAATCTTTTACAGAAAAAATTGAGAAAATGTGCCCCCATTACAATCGCCTAAACAAAATTTTCGGGGCTAAATCGCATGTGCAAAATAATTTCTGCGCTGTCGACACGGGCAATGACTTGCTGCCTATCGCGCCACAGCCGTCAACAATTTTCCCACCAGTACATTCACCGCCAATAGCCTCGCCATCAGCATTTCCACCGCAAATAATCTCCCCACCAGCAATATCACCGCCAACAGTTTCGCAGCAACCACTCCCACTTGGGGCTGATTTTCCACAATCAGTTAAAACCATGACTGAAAAAATGAAAATGCAGGCTCCCAAAACATCAGCGGCTTGTTTGATGGTTTACCAGCAAAACAGAATTGAGTTGGAAAAAGAGAAGCTTCAATTTGAAAAAGAAAAGTTGGAGAAGCAGCTAAAACTATCAAAAGCTGAAATTGAATTGAAAAAACAAGAGCTGAAACTTAAGAAAATTAAATTGGAGCAAGATGAAGAAAAAAAAGGCTAGAAATGGAAAAAGACGAACGAACAGCTATGTATGAAATAAAAATGAAATACATGAAGTAATCCAAAATTTAACTTTTTTAGGCTTTATTCAAACATTAATGAACGTATTGCTAGCCTTCTAGTTTCCCCTTTTCTGTTTGGTTGTACATCTTCGCTTTCCTCACCGTTGTCATCAGTGTACGTGGTGTCCTCATCGAGATTTGTATAATCGTAGTTTGTGCTGTCATCCTCTCGTAGTATGTTGTGCAATATACAACACACAACAAACCAATCACAACATAAATTGTGGCTTTTTTTATTTATAAGGCGTGCTCTGAACTCCTTAAGACTGCAAAACCGCTCTTTCAATAGGCCGAAGCAATTCTCGACTAGAACTCGAAATTTACTGTGACGCAAATTGAAATTAATTCGAGAATTTATGTCTAGCACTCGAGCATTACTTCGGAATGGAGTTATCATAGTTTCGGACAAAAGATAGGCTGAGTCACCAGCTAACCACTGCTGTGACGAAAAAAATTTGTCTTTTTGCAAGAAAAGTGAGTTGCTGCGGTATACATTCGCATTATGCCAACTGCCAACATGTCCCACCATTACGTGTCGTATTTTGAGTTTATAATCGCAAACTATTTGGGCTTTGATAGAGTAATTGTGCTTACGAGAAAAGAATGATATAGGATCGATAACTGGCGATTCTGCTAGCTTTATCTCCGTACCATCAATATAGCCATTGCAAAATGGCATTTCGGAATACGTAGCATGTACAATTTCTGATCGCTCTGTTTTATTTGGCCAAAAAAGGAAGGAATCTCTTAACCTTAGTATAGCACTGAAAACTCTTTTCGTAATTATGGATAGAGTTCCACCATCTCCTACACCAAATAATGTTGAAATTTTTTCAATGCAGAACCCTCTCCGCATGTGTCCAGACGATAAAGTACAATTGCTAACTGCAAATCCACAGGAATCTGTTTCGAGGAATGTGCTTTATTGAATTCTTGATCGTCTTAATTAGGTGAAATATATTGTTAAATTGTTCCTTGCTTACTCGAAGCATTTGGCGGAACCGGTTTTCGTAGAATTTATTCAAGATTTCATTTCATCATTCTGGTGACTTTGGGACTTCATGCTTAACTCCACACCCGCATGAAAGCACTACTTCAACATTCATATCCAATTCATCTAAAATTTTATCGACCGCCTCACCATCTTCGTCCACTTCTGTATAAAAAAAGGAACCATGAATATAAAAAGCTATTTAGTCACCAACTTTTACCTATTATATAAAGAATATCATTTGCCGTATTCTCTACCAAATAATTAAGAATTTTTTCTCTTTCGCTTTTCCTTGACATGATTGCTACTGAGAATATTTACCAAATATTTTATTTCACATTTGACCACTAGAAATCAGGGCCCTAATCGCGGCACACGTTAACGAGCGAAATTCATGTATTTTTTTTTTCGGATCGTCGTACTCGCTATCGAATACGCACTTTCGAAATTTGAAATTTCCTTATTAGATAACGTGTTCTGGTTTGTACGAAGGAATCGAAATCTCACTTGTTAGCTATTTGAGAAACGTTATAGTACAGATTAAAACAAAATAGTTTGAATATATCAGTTAAATATAATCGGAAGTAAAATGTAAGTTATTTATCTTTTATTGAGTTTATTTAACATGTATTATAATAATCACCTCTATCATGCATTTCGACTTGGATTTAAATTTTCTCCGTTTAGCAACTTCGATATCATGCGTTCCGTTCCCGTTCAGTTCAACTTCGAAATTTACAATGCACTGTAATGATGTTATTTGATATGCTTTCAGGTAATAAACAACAACACCAGAGTAATATGGAAAATTGGCAGATATGATGGAGAGTAAGCTAGATATAGCCAACGGTTTCCACCAGCGTCTTAAAGAAGATGTGCAGGCTTTTTGGAAAGAGGTAGCATCAAATTTACTTGTCGTCGTTTCTTCTGCAAACGTATCTAGGACATACTTGAATGCGTCCTTATTCAGACGAAAGTTTTTTTTGAATCTAAATAAGTAAACAAATTGTAAGAAAATTGTCTACTTTCACGTGCAATTACTTACAGCCCGTCATTCATTTGGAAGGGATCGCACATATCTCGTAATCTTCTCCTTTCAATTCTTACCCCAGCATTCTGAGATGCGCTGGTCTCCTACTCAACCAGTAATATCGCCGCGGATAAAGATTCCATACTTACGTTTAATAAAAATAATAACAATACAAAAATTTTACTTTTATATATTTTCTTTGAACAGCAGTAATTTGTGTATTTTTACTTTGTTATGTCCCAGTTTCACATATTTCAAGGCAAACAGCTGATTTCGAAACAGTTATAGCTCTTCCTCTTCTTCTTATTGACATCTTAGAAAGGTATTTCTACTTGAATATACCACATAAAATATGTACAGGCACCTTCTAGGACAGTGTTTCCCAAAGTGGGCGATAACGGTGTCAAAGGGGCGGTAAGAGACCAAGAAAGAAAATGGGGGCGTTGTGTGGAGGCCTGGGGGGTTATTTGTAGTTTTATTTAGCTAGGAGGCCTCTTACACAACGACAACATGAGCTTTCGACTCTCAACAACAACTTGTGAACATCAACTAATATGAATTAAAAGATTGCTCACACTCGGTTCTATATTTCTCTCCGCGTAGTCCATATATCTGTCCTATTTTATTGAATGTAGAAAAAATGAAAATCATGTCAATCGGTCGTTCCGTTTCATAACGGGACATCTCGACAGGATAGAATTTATAGAATACTAACTGTCAAACGTATTGCTATTGCCATTGCCAAATCTGTATGAGGGCATTTGCTGTCATAATATTGTATAATCATTTGCGCAAAGGTGTAGGGTAGGTGGGTTCGAGCTGATGTAGCGCATGCCTTGAGCTCTTGAAAAATTAATTTTATCACTTGCGAAATGACGTCGGGTAGGTAGCTGATGTAGCGCACGTTTTGAGCTTTTGAACACCTTAAATCTTTTATGTGGAAAATAAAACAAAGGATAAAGATCCTTTTTTTTACAAATGCATTTCTGGGAAAAATAAAAAAAAGGATAAAGATTCTGTTTTTTACAAATGTATTTCTGGGAAAAATAAGATAATACGAAAAGGAGAAAGATCCTTTTTTTTACAAATGTATTTCTAGGAAAAATAAGAATTCATATTTTTGGACTACTATATAATAATTGTGCTTAAGCATTCCTATTGTACAAATGAGCATCCTGCCCCAGGCAACCACACATATACCACGCGATCACACCACATCAACTCAACTTCACAACACTCACACGCACCTTCATCGTACCCACGTCACAAACCATCAAAGTTTACATTCCACACTACACACCAACCAACCACAGCACACCAGCTGATTCCACACACAAAAGAAAAAAAGAGAAACAAAAGGACAACTGCAACTCACTTCGCTTTCGATCTTAGCAGCGAGCGCGCACGTGCGAACAGTTGAACCAAGCAACATCAGCGTTGCCTTTTTTTCCGAGTCTTCGCAATCGAGCGGCATCAACGTTTTTTCCCCAAGTTTTCATCAACGAGCGGCATCAGCGCCTTTTCCGAGTTTCGCCGTTGTCGTCCAGTTTCCGACTTATACAAAATTTAACATCACCGTTTTTTCCCGAGTTTTCATCAACGAGCGGCATCAGCGCCTTTTCCGAATTTCGCCGTTGTCATTAGAGATGAGCGATATGGTGATTTTTCGATATCTGTGATTTCAGTGATTGCTATTTTTAAATCACTGTGATTTTATATTGCTATTGCGATCGCAACTAAGTCGACGTAAAAACGTCGTTGTTGTTGTTGTAGTGGCAGATTCTGCCAATTTGACACTGTTTGGCCGAATAAAAGTCTTGATCTGTTCCACTTACGTAGACCCGACTGTCGTGGGAACGACGAAAACATTTTGTCGTTATTGGCGGCAAATTGTCTTTTGGCTCCTGTAACTCGAGTCAAGTTTTTCCGCCTTTCTTTTCAATACATTTTCGCAAATGTTGGAGCGGTTCGGCTACCTGACACTTAGACCGTATAGCATAGTTCTTTTGTATGTTGGTATGATGGTTTCACACATTTCATAGAAGGAATTACCATTAGTATGGTTGATAATTTTTTGTTTAGAATACCCACTTTTAATATTTTCAAAACCTAATAATTAACGGGAATTTCCTAATCTTTGGGAAAATATTAAAACCCCGTAATTTTTTTATTCCATAATTTTTTCTGAAATTAATTAGTTACAATTCTTGTTTTCATCACAAAAAGCTTTCATATTTGGTTTTAACAATAAGTAAAATTAAAAATTTAATTAAAACAAATTAAAATATTCCATAATTCCATTTTGCTTACATTTCATCTACCACTTCAAACATCTGCTATACTTCACTTCTTTTCCTTGATACATTTCCTGCCATTATTAAAAATTATAAGAGCGTTACACTCAAAACTTCAAACCGCTATGACGAAAAATAGCATATACGATATATACAGTGGGACAGTACCAATCAGCCCCATCCGGCCTAAACGATCTTTGGGGACGTGTTGAACTAGAGTGGAATAATATTCCGAAAACAATTGTTGAAAATCTAGTTGCGAGCATGCCACAACGTATAAAAAAGGTAATAGAAAATAAGGGTCTATGGACAAAATATTAATAATGCATTTCTTTCATTTTTTCACGGATGGTGCAAAACTGCTTTTTTTTGTTTTTGAATTATAACTATGCGATTGCCTCTGTTACTATTTTGCTATTTATGCCTAACTGTTACAAATAAACTAGATATTCAAGAAAAAAAAAAGTTTTTGTCATTTACTTCATTCGTTTATTTTTTATGCGCGCTCAAACATGAAAATGTTGATCATGGAATCACTTTTGCTCCCCACTGTATGTATGTACAATACCCTGAAGAAAGTTGTTACTTTTCTGCTATTTGCTATTGTGATCGTAAATCACAGGTTCGAACTGTGATCGCAATTCACAGGTTCGAACTGCGATCACAGTTTCGAACTGCGATCGCAATTCACAGGTTCGAACTGCGATCACAGTTTCGAACTGCGATCGCAATCGCAGTTCATAGAAGCGAACTGCTATTTATAAAATGTGATCGCAGTTGCGATTTGCGATTTTTCAATCACAGTGAAAAAATCACCGGTAGTGAAATATCGCTCATCACTAGTTGTCATCCAGTTTCCGAATTATACAAAATTTAACATCACCGTTTTTTCCCGAGTTTTCATCAACGAGCGGCATCAGCGCCTTTTCCGAGTTTCGCCGTTGTCATCCAGTTTCGGACTTATACAAAATTTATCAGCGCTTTTTCCGAGTTTCGCCGTTGTCATCCAGTTTCCGAATTATAAAAAATTTAACATCACCGTTTTTTCCCGAGTTTTCATCATCGAGCGGCATCAGCGTTTTTTCCGAGTTTTCGTCATCAAGCAGCATCAGTGCTTTTTCCGAGTTTCGCCGTTTTCATCCAGTTTTGGAATAATAAAAAATTTAACTACATACTATAGTTTTTTACATTTATAAAGTGAAAATCATTGTACATAAACAAGAAAGCATAAGCTCATATACACGCGTATACACAATTCCAATTTAATTTTTTCCTTGCTAAAACAAAATCTTGTGGTGGTAAAGAAGGTAAGTTAGTGAAAATTACATGCTCCTTCGAGACAAGAAGAACGGCACTTTGGTGAAACGATAAAATATATATACATATACACTAGCTGACCCCGCAGCCGTTGCAGTTTGAAATGAAAATAAGGTTAAATTTATCATTTAATTTTCTTTTTTCAATGTAACGCAGCTTTTTTCGGTTTCTGTTCCGGTGTACAGAAAAGATGGTTTTCCAACTCGAGAGCACGCTACGGCCATGTGAAAAACATAGCAATTCCAAAATTATGCCTCACACTATGCGACTATCTCTAAGGCCTGTTGACTGTCATCTCAAATTCAATTTTCACTGGAAACGGAATACGTTTGAAATGAAATGGCAAATCGTTAGAACTCAAAGGAATTCGTAGGATCAAGCATTCTGTCCCTTTGTACTCGATAGGTGCGTCACAATCAGTCGGGTTCAATTACACAGTTTCGGCGCATGAAGATTGGGAAACATAATAACGACAGATCCTACTTTGAGACGGAAATGATGCGGTGGCATACCCCGCAGCCGTATGCAGTTTGAAATGAAAAGAATGTTAAATTTATCATTTAATTTTCTTTTTTGAATGTAACGCAGCTTTTTTCGGTTTCTGTTCCGGTGTACAGAAAAGATGGTTTTCCAACTGGAGAGCACGCTACGGTCATGTGAAAAACATAGCAATTCCAAAATTATGCCTCACACTATGCGACTATCTCTAAGACCTGTTGACTGTCATCTCAAATTCAATTTTCACTGGAAACGGAATACGTTTGAAATGACATGGCAAATCGTTAGAACTCAAAGGAATTCGTAGGATCAAGCATTCTGTCCCTTTCTACTCGATAGGTGCGTCATAATCAGTCGGGTTCCATTACACAGTTTCGGCATATGAAGATTGGGAAACATAATAACGACAGATCCTACTTTGAGACGTAAATGATGCGGTGGCATACCAAGCCTGTCCAAAGAATTTAGGAATACCGCAGGATAACTCACGGCGTCGTCTTCATAGTCAAGACGATCGATCGATTTGTATGAGCGCAAGTCTCCCGGAACTTGACTTTGAATCTTCCAGTTGAAGTCAACAACATCGGTATTTTTGGGAACTAACATTGTGCGTGCACTTAAAGAATCGTAGTTATGATAATTTGGCCAATGTCCGAACATTTGTGATGAGTTCATCCTTCGTGAATTGATAAAGGGAAGATGGAATTGATATCGAACCACCGGAAGTATCAACCGAAATTGTACCATTTCCAATTTCAAGCGAAGACGATGTAAAATGTCTTTGACAATGTCGAGGTTTATATCGAAAAGTATGCGAACTTCATTTTCATTCCAGTGATTAGCGTGCATCCAGCATTTGTAATTGCTGGCTTACTTCTCCAAAACTTGCACATATTCCCATATACCATTCACAGCAAGCAATGACTCAAATAAAGTTAAACCGCGTACATTAATCAAAATCAACCGAAGGTAGAAACAATCGTCGTTTTTCGGGTGGATAGTGTAAATTCGTCCTAATGCATTAGTTGATAAGACACCTGGATGTCAATCTACTGGTTGGCCTTGCTTTCTTCGTAACTATTCGACGATGCATTCCATGTATAATATCAAGGTATTTTCAAATAGAGCAATGTTCTCACAAACACATCACTGACGAAAGTTAAGAAAAAACTCGCCAATGTTAATTTTGCTGCTGGCGATGTTTCCACTGGCTATACTGTATTCTCTGGGATGAAATACACTCTTTGGCCATTCTCCAAATTAACTGCGAGACGCACAACAGTCGGAAAATGTTCATGAATTGCAAAACTAAATATCCTACAAAGCGCTTTATTGCAGTTCACGTATCGACCGTATCGTTCAAGACCAATAATAGCCATGTTGCTTCCTTTGGTGATGTACTTACAAACGTAATTTATCGATTTCATCAAACTCCAATACTCAGTATAGATATGAGTTTGAATGTGAATAAGACAATAGTGGTGAATATAGTACGATCCATGTGTAGTCAACTTCGATATTCACTCTTCTAAATTGAATGCTGAATGTTCTGCCATTGTCGTCTGGTGAGCGACGCCGATAAAGTGAATATCCATCGTTTCCAGTCTGTCTTTCCGAAAGAAACGTGGATAGTATTTCGTGCATTTATTTTCAGACATACAAACCGAAGTGGGATTGTGGTGTCCGTAAGGTCCATGAACCGTATTGGTTTTCATCATTTCGTATAATACTGGATCTTTCTCTGCATCAGGAATTTCCGCAGAAATGATTTGATCAATTTGATCTGGTGGAACCACCATCCACCATCCAAAGAGAAATGTGTGCGTGTTTTGCCACTCAACAGAGTACATCCAGCATCTAACAGCACCATATATGCGTTGCTTCAATAATTTTCAAAAATTTTTGAAGCAAACGCCAAATTTGAAAGATTTAAATAATTGAAAAACAAAACAAACAAATTGAATAAAAACATTTGTATGGAAAAAATTAACTTTTTGGAATTGTTCAATTTTCCGACTTTTCCTCATGAAAGACATACAGGTTCTTCATTTCTAAACCTTTCCCGATCCACGACGAACAACCCCTTAAAATTTCATCAATATTGGTTCAGCCGTTCTCTTAGCATTACTAACGAACAAACATTCATTCGTTTGTATGAGAAAAAGAAAAGGGCTTTTTTGAGGAGTTTTCCGGCAATTATTCGAATTTTTTTCTCCGCAGAAACCATCCCTGAACCTCAACGAACATTATAAAAAAAGAATCATCAAATTTGGTTCAGTCGTATGAAGGTTATGAGCGTACATACATTTTGGCGATTCATTTTTATTTATATAGATAATATATATATACATATATGTATATATATGTAAAAACAACAACAAAAAGTTTTACATATGAAAGTTCAGTGACACCAAGAAATCTACATATGACAAAACAAAGTGTGGTGAAAGAAACAAAAAAAAAAAGGTGCACAAGTGCAGTGAAATAATATATATGTATGTACATACTAAAACTAAGAGTGCACAAAATTGTGAGAACTCGTAATTAATAAATAAAAAATTTACCAGAAGTGGGTGCAAATTAAAACTAAATAAAATACGGGCACTCATAACAAACAAATATAAAAAAAAAAAACAAAAAGAACCATCAACAAAACAAGTGGAACGCCGGCGTTGGAAGGAATTCTTATTGAGACAGGCCAGGAAACGCAACCCTTTTCAACCAAAATCAATTCCCAAAGTCCCTGAGGAAAATCAGAGTGAGTGTATCCATTTCACTTTTGATTCTATTTATTATATGTATGTATATATGTATGTAGTGTTGCGCAAACGGTCAATTTAATAGAACCGATAGAAATTAAACCCGTTTAATAAAAACGGTTAGTAAAAATTCTAAATTGGCGGCAAATTTAAGTACCGATTGAAACCAATACGGTAAATAATATATATGTTTATATGTATCCACAGCATACATATATATATATATAAATATTTATATTAAAATATATTTAACTAAACAAATAATTATTCCTTGCTTTTTAAACTTACCTTCGTGTATACAATACACACAATTCCCACAGAGAAAAAATTCAATATTTTCAATATTTTTTCAAATTATTCTGGCAATACCGCTCCTCTTCATTAACTGTGAGAGGGACACTTGCCAATTATACGAACGATACCTCTTCAGCTTATTAAGCTGTGAGAGGAATTGCTTCCAAAAAAGTAAGCAAAAATCGCAAGAAGAATACAGCATAAAAGAGAATAAGTACAAACATACATATATACATATCCTCAAGCGGATTCTATACATTATATAACTAAAATTGATACATATATATTAGGCCGGGTCGATTTGTGGGGAGGCAAAAAAATCGCCCATTGCTCTATGAAAATCATATTCTAGGGATCAAAATAAGAAACTTTGCCGAAGGAACCATACCTCTGAAACGAATTCTGATGTCCCCCAATTTGGGTCGAACTTTCGGGTAGGGGCAAATTTTCAAATCGAATTGAAATTACCATTTCATTCTTATTACCTCTGAAAGCGAGGAGAACTAAAGCAATAACCACTATGGTATTTCAAAAAAAATAATAAGTGAAGTGACCATTCCAAATCAAAAAGTTTACAATGAATCCACCATCTTCTACACCGCAAGATGAAGCAACTACATTAACAACTATCGAAAACCCAATGAGTCATATACCCAAGCATGAGTTACTGTTTTTGGTGTGTCTAATGATTTGACTGATCTTAATTTACCAACCCATCTGGATATCTTGAGATATTATTTTTACTTAAGCGAACGTGCTAAAACAGAACAAAAAAAGTTTTCCCATAAATTATTCACTATTCAAGTACAAGATAAGTTGATTGGAATTTGGGAAAAACTTATGGAAACGTATGGAAATAATGCTGAAAAAAGTGTACATATGTAATAAATTGAATAAATTGCTTGACAAGTATCAAGAGCAAATCAAGAGAAGAAACAACACCCAACAATTTACAAAGTATGTAAAATCTCTGGAAACAATTTTTTACATTGGAACATGTAAATGCGATTTGAAGGCAGTTCCATGTGCATGCGGCTGGGTTCCCGAACGCCTCAAAGAGTTCATGCACGATCAACATAATCAGAGAAGACTAACTATGAATGCATTTATGATGGAAACTGAAGAGCAAGGAGCAACGTCTATGTCATCAATGCCAACATACCAAGATCCCGATGATTCAGCATACGCACCGCCACCGGTTCAAGAAGATATGGATAGAAGCACAAGACACAGAGAGATACGATTGTTTTAACTTTGCCTTGGTATGTGACAGATTTGGTGGTCCTGACAGAGTAGCATCAGCATTGGGAACCGCTCTTTTGCAAGATTTTAAAATTAAAGATAAGCATGGGAAAGCTCTCATCATGGATAAATCGAAAGTTCGCAGAGAAAAAGAGAAATGCAGACAAGAAGTGCTTCGCAAACGGTTAGATGATACCAATTTGTTAGCGTTTTCATTCGATGGCATAAAAGATGATACTTTAACGATAGATGAAATTGATGAGAAGTATCATACTAGGATGGTAAAAGAGCCTCATCTTGTTATTTTGAGAGAACCCAATTCTGAATTGATTGGTTACGTAAGACTGGAACATGAAACCGCTGAATACAAAACAACCAAATTAAATGGGTTTTTCAACGATAAAAATATATCACTGGATACATTAATTGGAATATGCCAACAAACACTGGCCCACACGGTGGAATTATACGACGATTCGAATTGCTGTTAAACAGACCATTGCATTGGTTTGTTTGCCTTCTACACTTCAACGAACTTCCGTTTCGGATTTTGTTTGAAGCTTTGGATAAATCAACCAGCACTGGACCAAGATCGGCAACCGGAAAACTGAGCCGTCAAATCGAAACTTATGACACTCTTCCGGTAAGTTATTGCTATCACTTATTTATTATAATTGTCAACCATTTTTAATTATTTTATTATTATATATTTTTAGGTGGTGGACGGCTTCCAGAAAATTGAGTTGCAAAATATGCCCCCTGCTCCAGAAAAAAAGAATTTTCCCCCGATTCGAAGTACTTATACGACATGGCCTATGCAATTTCTAGCGGCGTGGTTCCGGTGGATCTGGCTAACATCAAACCAGGGAAAATTGTACATTCTCGGTGGCTCACCAAGGCCGCTAGATTATTGCGATTATATGTGACAACGGAAAATCCTGATGCAAATTTAAGAATTCTGGTTGAATTTATAATTAAATGTTATGTGCCAATGTACTTCAATATCAAGTAATACAGCTCTGTCGTGTACGGCAGTGCATTATTTTTCAAGTTCATTAGTTGGTCACGATTTCTAGAACCTCGTTTACGCAAAATTGTCAATCAAGTAATTAAAGATAATTCATATTATGCGCATTCGGAAAATATCTTGTTATCAATGTTGTTTGATCATAGGAAAGAAAAGCGCGACTGTGCCATCAAGAAATTTCTACGCTATCGAACCCATGTTGACGAGCCAATGGAACTAAGAGTTTATAAAAAACCAGATATAAACTTTAATTGCACAAGTTATACGGAAATGATCAATTTGAATGATATAAATATCGTATTTGAATCACCATTCACGCGAAGCATTCCGTACGATACATTGAAAGAAAATTTAAATCAAGATGATTCACCGTTTAATGATCCAAAAATTCCATCACACATACAAGGAACGGAACGACATGTTCAATTGCTAGCTAGCGTTTCCAAACGAGTTATACCGGAAAATGTAGAGGCTGTTATGGCGACGACATTAGAGAGCCGTGCGAAATTGCCCAGACTTGAAAGTAAAAAAGACTTCAAACAATATTTTTTTTAGTTTCTTTTTTATAACTCACTTAAATTAATTTTTTCATTTACATATGTTCCAACTAAATAAATTTCTTAAGAGAAAAAATAGATATTACTATAAATAACTAAATAAAAATAAATAAAAAACATAGCCATTTAGGCAAAGTGGGATTTTTCAAAATTGGCCGTACCCAAAAGTTCGACCCAAATTGGGGGACATCAAAATTCGGTTTAGAGGTATGGTTTTTTCGGCAAAGTTTCTTATTTTGATCCCAAGAATACGATTTTCATAAAGCAATGAGCGATTTTTAAATCGACCCGCCCTAATATATATACTAAATATACATATACATTAATATACATTAGCGCTTTTGCGCATATTTCTGAACGTGAGTACACAACCGCGAAATATTTCGATATTGCCTTATATTCTCACATGCGTATACCTATAAAAATAGGATACAATTAATCAAAAGATATTGGGAAAAAATATTTTGGTGCGGAAAATCAAAGAACATTGGTTGAGAAATTAAATATTGCAAACTAATTGCGTACCTTTGTACATACATACACACACATATTGAAAGTCCAATTTTGGCGATTCTTAGCATTTATCTTGTTCCTTGTCACACAAGAACAAGCATAATTGCACATATATTTTATTTAACGCATACTATATGCACACAAAATCCACACGTATGTACAAAGGATATTGACCTAGTTTCAGTGCGCGCTGATACAAGGGCATACGAATAAATCCGTAATAAATATTTTTTCGAAAAAAAAACGTTCTACAAACGAGATCAATACAAGCGATAAACGCATTATTATATTCTTTTGCGGAAATAAAAACTCTTATTTTTTGAAAAGAGCTTTCGTTAACATATATATTTTAAGCATCCCCTTTTTCGGAAATAACAACTCTTATTTATTGAAAAGAGTTTTCGGTAATATCTCTATTATAATAAAATATACATATATATTTTATTAATTAAAATTTTCTGAATGAACACTGACTCAAAAGAACCTAAAGCAGAATTCTTAAGAATTCCGAAAATGATTAATGACGATAAATGCCCATGTACACCTGCTGAAGCTACACGCTCAAAGCAAGGTGCTATAAAGCAAAAAAGGGGGAAGGACATTTTTTATATTAAATTCATTTCTGAGAGTGACAGCTTGATTAAATACTGCACTCGATTTGCATCTTCACCGATTCAGGACAACTCTGAATCGGTACCAGAAATAAAAAATAAATCGATTGACAATTTTTGGACACGCCTCCAAGCTGCATACGACGCAATAGTAGAAACTGATGATTCAGATCTACCTGAAAATTTAAAATCTTCGGCTTACGCCAAATACGAAAATTGCTTAGACCGCTACGAAAACACAAAAGCAAGGATCTCATATCAATTAAAACTTATGAAGGTAATTGTTCATACTCCCCACAGTAGAGTAGAGTTACCACAATTGCAAGCCCAAGAGGCAAGTTCAGGCATTCATCTCAAAGTGCCAGCGTGTGATACGGAAATATTTCATGGAGGTTATAAACAATGGCCGTCCTTCCGGGACATGTTTACAGCCGTGTACATAAACCATCCAAAATTATCACTAGCGCAAAAATTGTATCATCTACGATACAAAACTACAGGTAAAGCAGGCGTAATAGTCAAGCAGTTCGCATTGAATGACGACAATTTTAATTTAGCTTGGGAAGCTTTAAGACAAAGATATGAAAATGAGAGAATATTAGTTGACAAGCAAGTAACGATACTGAAGAACTTGCCTAAAATTCAAAGAGAAACCAGTGAAGAATTCATCAAACTAGAATCCACTGTGTCAAATTGTTTGTCAGTTTTATCGACACAAAATATTCCCACTCACAATTGGGATCCTATTCTGGTAAACATATGTACCGCCGCATTACCAGAAAATCATTACTTTTGTGGGAGCAATCGCTCTCATCAAGAAGAAATTGCCCAAAGTGGCAACAGATGAAAGATTTCTTAACTACCCAATACGAAATTGTGGCAAGAGTAGACAAAAAAGTAGTCAGAACTAAAAACGTTCAACAAGACTTAAATCGAAGCTTCAATAAACCCCAAGCCGGAAGCAACAATCATTTAAACAGAAGCTTTTTCAAAGCACAATCGTTCACATCTGAACAAAATAAATTCACGTCATGCGAATTATGTACTGGAGGGCATAAGTTAAAAGCTTGCGAGAAATTTAAAAAAATGAATGTCAATGAAAGGAACAACTTTGTCAGGTCAAAAAGACTCTGTACAAACTGCTTGTCCCACTCACACAATCTTAATACTTGCGAAAGCAAATTTAATTGCGTATATTGCCACAAACGGCATCATTCTATGTTACATCTCAATAACTTTCCCAACACATCTCATAGCAGCGCTTTTTCAAAAAAAGCCACGGGTTTAGTTGCAACAGCAACTCGCGAAACAAAACCTCAAGAAAATTGCCAAGAGACACCATGTTGTTCAAAGGCACTAAAAACTCAAATGTTACACAGCGAAAATCATAGTCGAGTACTACTACCCACAGAAGTTGTCTCCATCGACCATCGAGGAGAACTGTTCAAACTAAGAGCCCTAATAGACCAAGGATCGCAACGATCATTCATAGCGTCTAGGGCAAAAAATAGGCTAAAAGTGCCAATAAAACATGCCAGCTATGAAATTACGGCAATGGGCGGACGAGTAGTACAAAACTCAAGTAAAATCTGCCCTATTACCCTAATCTCCACCAAAGCGGATAAGCGCATTCAAGCAAAGGCTATTGTCTTACCGCAACTAACAAACATGCTTCCAAGCTATCAAATAAATAGCAAGCATTGAGATAAAATTTCACACCTGACTCTGGCAGATCCCAACTGCAACACGCCAGCTCAGATAGACATCCTAATAGGCAGCGACCATATACCGCAAATCATATTAGAAGGTGTTGAAAAAATTTCGAAAACACTACTGGCGCAAAATACCATTTTTGGATGGGCCCTAAGAGGACTAGTTGCGGAACCAGTCACAGCCATGACAACTCAAGCTGAGGAAATCTCAAACGAGTACCTCAATTCGCAATTGAGAAGATTTTGGGAGGTAGAAGAACTCCCCCCCATTCCAATTACAACACCTGAAGATCAGTATTGTGAAGACTTTTACAAAGCCAAAACTACTCGATCAGATAATGGTCGGTATGTCGTATGACTACCAATAAAACAACAATTTCCAGACACACTCGCCTTAGGTCACTTTCGCACCTCTGCAATACAGCAGTTTCTAAGTATGGAAAAAAACCTACTTAGAAAAGGTGAGCTTAAACAAGTTTATGATGGTGTCGTGGAAGAATACCTTCATTTAGATCACATGGAGGAATATTGAACTGGCGTATATACAAATACGTATTCAATGGGGATGTCGAAAAGATGTATCGACAAATACTGGTTCATAAAGATGATCAAGATTTTCAGCGGATTATTTTCCGAAAATCTGCCAATAGTCCACTACGCGACTTTAAATTGAAAACAGTTACTTTTGGCGTAAACTGTGCCCCATATCTAGCTCTTCGTACACTATACGAACTGGCAGAAGACATAAAGCCAGAATTTCCACTGGCAACACAAGTCTTAAAAACGCAAACGTATAAAGACGATATCCTGTCTGGAAGCCACAGTCTTCTACAGGCATACGAGACCCTAACGCAGGTAATAAATGTCCTCAATACCGCAGGGTTTCCTTTAAAAAAGATTACGGCATATCACCCAAATAATTAAAAAAAAATTCCTAAAGACCATTTGTTGGATACTAATTTCCTTATATTTGAAAAGGAAAGTACAACAAAAACACTAGGCATCCAATGGAATGCGATATCAGACCAGTTCTCATACACGACTGAGTACATATCCGCATTATACGCCATTACAAAACGCCAAATTCTCTCCTCGGTGGCAAAACTTTTTGACCCCGCAGGATGGCTTTCGCCAATTATGATACAAGCGAAAATCTTGATCCAAGAGTTATTGCTAGACGGAACCGACTGGGACGAACAAGTGAAACCTCTTCGCTTAGAAAGTGGTCCCAGTTCGCTAATAATTTGAACGACATCTCGAAGATACAAATTCCACGGTGGGTAAACTATTCTCCCGAATACAAAGTGGAACTACACGGCTTCTGCGACACCTCTGAAAAGGCATATTGTGCCACTATATATGTGCGTACACAAACCGATGTCGCAACTACAAGCCACTTATTAGCGGCAAAAGCAAAAGTTGCGCCCTTAAAAACGCTAAGTCTCCCATGACTTGAACTCTGTGGCAAAGCTAGCTTCAATGGTGCAGACCCACTTAAATATGGCGAAATACAGATTATATTTATGGTCCGATTCCGAGATAGTTCTAGCCTGGTTAGAAAAACCACCACATGCGTGGAAAACTTATATTTCTAATCGAACATTTGAAATACTTGACCTAGTAGGATCAGTCACTTGGCGTCACGTAGCCAGTGCTGACAATCCTGCTGATCTAAGTACAAGAGGATGCAAACCTCTGCATCTCGCCACCTCCACCCTCTGGTGGAATGGCCCCCGATGGTTAACAGAATCTCCCGATTCTTGGCCACAATCGCCAATGCGCAACATACTTGCCCCAGAAAGTCGTAAAATCGACACTTATCATGCAACACTGGATGACACTGACATCCTTGAGCGATTTTCATCGTTCCCGCGAGCCCTCCGGGTAGTTGCCTATATGCTCAAGTTTTTAGAGCGACTTAAACTTAAAGTTAAAGGAGCAACTTATATCCATTGCGAAAAATTGACGCACCAAGACTTACAAAAAGCAAAGGTCGCTCTTATCGCATCAACCCAAACGCGCTACTTCCGCCGCGTTATAGAATTACTAAGAGAATCGAAGCCTATCGATAAAAAGAGCTCACTCTTAGTCCTAAACCTATTTCTAGATACGAAGGGTTTACTTCGTGCGAATGGTCGGCTTGCTAATTCAAGCCTAACGTACAATGAACGCCACCCTATAATCATACCAGAGAGGTGTCCGTTTGCCACTTTATTTATTAGATATATCCACATACTAATGCTCAATGCCGAACATCGCCTTATGCAACATATGGTCCCGCCAAGAGCTGTACATACCCCGACTGAAGCCCCAAATTTCACCACTACAGGTGTAGATTTTGCTGGGCCTTTTATGATAAAGGCATCCATGCTAAGGTCTCCTACCCTCATGAAAGGCTATGTGGCTGTTTTTGGCAGTTTTTGTCTGTTTCACGACAAAAGCAGTACACCTTGACCTATGTACGAATCTGACGACGGAGGCTTTTCTTGCGGCTTTTGCTCGTTTCGTCGGACGACGAGGCTTTCCATCAAAAATCATGAGCGATAATGGTAAAACATTTATTGGTGCTCAAAGAGCTACCGAAAAACAGTTTGTGGACTTCACACAACAAGTCTCACCGGACATTGTCCAAAAATACACTCCCCAAGGTATCAATTGGCAGTTTATCCCCCCAAGCGCCCCTCACATTGGCGGCTTATGGGAGTCAGCTGTAAAAAGCTTCAATTCTCATTTCAAGAAGCTAGCTGGCAACTATAAATTCAATTATGAAGAGTTCACGACACTCATAACTAGAATTGAAGCCGTTCTTAACTCACGGCCTCTCGCTGCACTCTCGCAAGATCCCTCAGACTTTACTGCCCTCACGCCAGGGCATTTTCTTAAAGGAGCGCCAATTCTGGCCACACCTGAGCCAGGCGTGGAGTCGCTTTCCTTATTGAACCGTTGGGAAAGAATTAAGATTCTCCATCACGACTTCAGTCGCCGATGGAAAGAGGATCTCCACAGAAGGTACGGATGGAAAATAACAGAAAATGCTCCTAAACTTGGAGATTGTGTCTTAATCAATGACGATTGTGTTCCTCCTACCGAATGGCGGCTTGGCCGCATAGAAAAGCTCTACTACGGCTCCGACGGTCATATTCGCGTAGTCGATCGTACACAATCGGGAACGCCGCTCGTTAAATTATGCTTTTTGCCAACCGCAGATAAAATCGAAACGTAACCGCAACCAATAAACAAAGAAATAAAAAAAAAAATAAAAAAAAATTTTATGTATATGTGTATTAGGGTGTCCGTTATTTACCAAATTGATTATTTTTGACGAGACGCCCCCTAAACTTTTAGTTTTCCATCTAAAAAAAAATATCAGACCATAAAAAGCCCTTAATTTTCATAATAAACCTTGCCCCAAACACGATACATTTCCCATTGAAATTACATGGGATTTTGCCACTTTTTACAAATATTTTTTTTTCTCTGGAACTTTCTCGTTTGTAGGAATAAAACAAATCATATTCTTATACAGAATTGAATGCTCTACAAAAAACGTCCGGACAATTTTTTGATATACTCACCCCTTTAAAAGTTATTCAAGGTTAAACTTCTGGGTAATTTCTGGAATTTTCGAACTTTTACGGCAAATTGAATTTTTTTTTGTTTTGTTCGACGATTTTTGTAGAGCATTTAATTCTGTATAATGTAATGTATATATAATAATAAACGCACCCACTATAAATAAATAGCCACCAAAAACCCAAACCAAAAAGAACTGTCGATCCGTACGACCATTCACTCCTGCCACATTACGTGCCACCACCGGCCATATGATTATATACACATATATATATCATAATTAAAACAAACCTATTTCTTACCATGTCAATATGGAAGCCGAGATGCCCACTACTCCAACGCCCACTGTACGTTCGGCCGTGACTGTTCCGCGCCCTAAACATACCCCTGTAGCAGCGCCGCGAACAACCATCGTTACCGTAGCCCACCGAGAAGTTCAAACAGCTCCGCGTAGTGACACGCAAGCACGGGCTCCGGAACCAGCACCACTTCAGTGCGCGCTATGTCGCCGCCACAATCGATTGCCACATTGTGGCATATTCAAGGGGATGACACCTCTGCAACGCCAGCAGGTCGCCCAGGCCAACGGGCATTGCTTAAATTGTCTGGCGCCTACCCATCTAACACGCGAATGCACCACCGCGTATCAGTGCCAGGTTGGGTCACCATCACCCCCTCGCGGCCGTACTGCCAGCCGACGACTCCCGCGATCGCAACCGCGAAGGCAAGCCTTCCCTTCGGAGGAGTCCCGCGCCTGGCGCCATCATCACTATGCCACCCCGCATCGGAGGCGCCATCCTAGGCCGCAAGCCCGTCGTAAGACAGGTCTCAGCAACGTTGTTGCAACACTGCAACAACTTCAGAGGCTACTAGGCTGAAGACTCGCCTAGGGGGGCCAGGATGTACAAATGAGCATCCTCCCCCGGGCAATCACACACACACCACACGATCACACCACATCAACTCAACTTCACAACACTCACACGCACCTTCATCATACCCACGTCACAAACCATCAAAGCTTACATTCCACACTATACACCAACCAACCACATCACACCAGCTGATTCCACACACAAAAGAAAAAAAGGGAACCAAAAGGACAACTGCAACTCACTTCGCTTTCGATCTTAGCAGCGAGCGCGCACGTGCGAACAGTTGAACCAAGCAACATCAACGTTGCCTTTTTTTCCGAGTCTTCGCAATCGCAATTTTTTCCCGAGTTTTCATCAACGAGTGGCATCAGCGGCTTTTCCGAGTTTCGCCGTTGTCATCCAGTTTCCGACTTATACAAAATTTAACATCACCGTTTTTTCCCGAGTTTTCATCAACGAGCGGCATCAGCGCCTTTTCCGAGTTTCGCCGTTGTCATCCAGTTTCCGAATTATACAAAATTTAACATCACCGTTTTTTCCCCAGTTTTCATCAACGAGCGGCATCAGCGCCTTTTCCGAGTTTCGCCGTTGTCATCCAGTTTCCGACTTATACAAAATTTAACATCACCGTTTTTTCCCGAGTTTTCATCATCGAGCGGCATCAGCGTTTTTTCCGAGTTTTCGTCATCAAGCAGCATCAGTAGTTTTTCCGAGTTTCGCCGTTTTCATCCAGTTTTGGAATAATAAAAAATTTAACTACATACTATAGTTTTTTACATTTATAAAGTGAAAAGCATTGTACATAAACAAGAAAGCATCAGTTCATATATACACGCGTATACACAATTCCAATTTAATTTTTTCCTTGCTAAAACAAAATCTTGTGGTAGTAAAGAAGGTGAGTTAGTGAAAATTACACCTATATAAACAATGTAATATTTATTTTATATTCATTTGTGGTTTTGCGCGCAATAGATGAGCATTACTTACGCCTCCTTTACACTACTCCCGAAGTTAAACGTATTTCTCAAAGCAAAACAATGTCGGAAGTAAAAAAGAAGAGACGGCAATACTGTGCGGAATACATTAAATTTGGATTCATTGAAAATCCCACAAACCCATTCTCGCCTTTGTGTCTTCTATGTCTAAAAACATTTTCGAATGAAGCAATGAAGCCTTCAAGACTGCAAAACCATTTGAATAAAATGCATCCAGATAAGAGAGACAAGAATCTAGAATATTTTCAAGACCTAGAGAAGAAGCATAATACTCAGCCAAGTGTAGCAAAACTATTTTCGGCGGCTGCTAAGCAAGATGACGATGGACTTCGAGCTTCGTACAATATCTCTTTGTTAATTGCTCAAAAATGCAAACCACATAACATCGGAGAAGAGTTAATATTGCCAGCAATAAATGAAGTAATAACTACCGTGCTTCATAAACCGGCCGCAGATATTATCCGAAAAATTCCTTTGAGTAATAATTCTGTGCAAAGACGAATAGATGAAATGGCTGAACACATTGAAAAATCATTGTGCGATCACCTGAGGACAAGCCAGTTCTCAATTCAGCTCGATGAGTCCACTTTACCAACTAATGAAGCATTGTTGTTGTCTTACGTGAGGTTTATTAAAGATGAGAAAATATGTGAAGAACTATTATTTGCTAGAAATTTAGAGACCGATACAATATAGGGGGAAAAGTTTTGCGATAAGAAAGAGATTCTTTTGAAAAATACTATTTCAATTGCTACGGATGGCGCTCCGGCTATGAATGGGTGCCATAAAGGCTTAATAGCGCACTTAAAACATAAAATTCCAGATGCCCTTGGTGTACATTGCGTTATTCATAGACAACATTTAGTTGCTAGAAACTTAAGTGAAAAACTATTTCAATCACTGCAATATGTCAAAGCAGTCAATAAAATCCGCAACAGCTCTTTGAATGATAGATTATTTCATCAGCTTTGTGTTACTAATGACGAGGATTTCAATCGTTTGTTGTTTCATACGGAAGTTCGTTGGCTATCAAGAGGCTATTGTCTGACTCGATTCTACAACCTGTTTGACTCTGTTATAGAGTTCTTGGAAACTAAAGATACAGAATTTCAAGACAAGCTCATAACATCAAAGAATGATATAGCTTACATGACAGACCTGTATAAATTGTTCAACGACATGAATCTCCAACTGCAAGGCGATAAGCTAAATTTAATTAAAACAAAAAACGTCGTTGCGGCTTTCGCAGCCAAACTGTTTCTACACAAAAAGAATCTGGGCAGACGTGAGTTTCACAGTTTTCCGAATTTATCAGTATCATGCAGTAACGACGAATTGTTTGCCTACTGCCAACATTTAGAAAACTTCCACATTGACTTCACCGAACGATACCAGGACATTTTGAACTTGGAAATACCAGACTGGGTGTTGGATCCGTTTTCAAATGTCAACACAGCAATGTCACCTCAGCTGGAAGAAGAACTTAAAGAATTGACAACAAACGAGGAAATAAAAATCAAGTTCAAAAATGGTTACCAAGACTTTTGGCTACAAAAACCGATCTCGCCATTGTACCCTGGATTGTGGTCAATCGTTCAACGATTCTTGATAGCATTCCCATCGTCCTATTTGTGTGAACGTGGATTTAGTGCTGTGACAACACTGCTTACTAAAAATAGAAATCGTTTGCTTGTTACCGAACGTGGCGACTTGCGACTGTTCTTGAGTAAATTGGAACCTGATACTCGTATTAACAAACTTATTAAACAACATCAGATTCATCCTTCACATTAGTTTTTATATATGGGTCGATTACTTTAGTTTTATTTTTAATAATAGATTCTCTGTTTTAATACTATAAAGTTGTGTTTCAATAATCATTCTTATTGGTAGGTGGAGCCCGTAAGAGTTAACTTGAGACCTAAACGCCGTTGTATGTTACCTACTGCGCTCAGGTTTCAAGTTGCTGGTTATAGTAAAAGTTTCGTTTAGAATTCTCCGTTAATATACATATATAGGTCACAACAATAAATTTGAAGTTATAGTGGTTGTTTAGGATTGCACTAAACACTCAAATTAAACTCATATGACGTAAATGTCTGTACTGAAATAAAAAAATAAATTTTCTGTATTTGGTACTCCCCAAGTACCATCTAATGCATTTGACAACTGAGCCCAATTCTATGCTTAACTCAAGCTTATATAGAAAAATAACATGTAAGCGAACTGGCGAAAATAAGAATGTTGTTATTGCATACGGAACAATGGTCTGACCAAAGAACAGTTAGGCTGTTCACGGTAAGGTGGTTATCGGGTTATGTGATTATTAGATTAAAAATAACATCTATGCTCCGTGAGCACCCTATGTTGTATGGTTATTTGCTTATTTTTACACAAACAGCTGTTCATTGTTTACAATTGTAGTTCAATGAAATTCCAACTTATAAAATGCCTAAACAAAGTTTAAAAAGCAAAATAATTGAACTTAATATAAGTTCTGCTATTCAGGAAATGGACTTTATTGAAGGTATGTGCTTATTAAATAATCCGAATTTTAAGGATTCAAAAAATTCTTTGTATAAAATTTGCAGACATCTTGCATAATTTGCTGATTGTAAACAAAAAACAGCTATTAATAGCAGAATTTCCAATAAGAAAATCTAAATGGAAATGCCATTTGCTTAGTTTTATTTATTTTTTGTGCTGCCATTTAGTAAAATTCCAACGACTTTCTAACACTGGAAATAAGCAAACAACCACATAATCTGTAAACAAGGGCCTAGGTTGGTCAACTTTGGTTATTTTGTCACAACGCATTTTGTTGTTGTTTACTTAATCACATAACCACATAACCCGATAACCACCTTATCGTGAACAGCCTAAGTATAATCGTATGATGTGCCAAGCTAAAACGCATCACCTGATAATCGTGCGTCTAGTTGTTGTTGTATACTGCACAATGGTCTGACCCAAACAACGGTTGAAATGCTAAAACGAAAATGAGTCACCTGATCATGGTGATGCCAGATAGGGCAGTGTGTACCTGGATAATGGTGATGCCAAATTGCACAGTATAAATCATATATTAAAATTAGTGAACTTATTATTAATCGTTAACAGTGGTTTTTAAATAGGTGAAAAAACGGGGGCGCTAAAAAATATTTATTCTCAAAGTGGGCGGTAGACAAAATAAGTTTGGGAAACACTGTTCTAGGACTTTATCAGGAATAAAGCGCGTGCGCGCGCTGCTCTAACGTAAAATTCTCGTTTCTGCGAAGGCCAGTTGGAATTCGAGTGGTGGGGAAACAGGTCGCTTTTTGAATTGCTTTGTACTTCAGGAATGTTCGAGAATGCCGCGAAACGAATTTAAGCTCTATAATTCAGTTTCCGTCCTTGACTCGAAGAAGCCAGTTTGGATAGTTCGTTAGCGTGTGTGCATTACATACATGCATTGAAAAAAGTTTATGAAGTGATAAGTAAAGATAATTGCATTTTATTTATACACCTCAGACAAATCAATGGATGGAGGAGTTATCGAAAGCACAGTTTTTGAGGTTACTAGGTATAAGAGAAGCACTGTCAACTCTTTTTGGATTTCATGAAAAAGCTAGATAGTACGTTCCAAAGTAGGGATGGCAAAATTGGTTACAGAATCGATTCTCAATTCTGACTATTTTTCTATATTTTTCGATTCTAAGAATCGATTATCCGGAGGCAAAAATCGATTCTTTCGATTCTAATCGATTTTAAATTAAAAGGACAAAAATTTATTTATTAAATCACAAGGCATAAATTGAATGAATAATTCAAATCGATTAAATAAAACACAAAAATAGTTAAAAACAATTATATTGTTTTGTTTATAAATAAGGTACAGGGAACATTACATTTCATTTATATTTTTTTTAAATAATTCACGTTGTTTAAAGAAGTTTAATAAAATAAGTTTTTAAATAAATTTAAAATAAGTAAAAGAACAATAAGCTAATTGTCAGTTTAAGAAAACCATACATTTTCCGGGACAGATCTTAAAAACAGAAGCATATTTAAATGATCTGGCGTTAACCGGCTGCGAATTTGATTCGCAGTTAGCCCAGTATGCGAAAATAAACGTTCACAAGGTGTTGAAGTCGCAACAATTGATAAGTATTTTCTTGCAATCCTCGATACGTGAGCGAACTTGATTCGCAGTTAGCCCAGTATGCGAAAATAAACGTTCACAAGGTGTTGAAGTCGCAACAATTGATAAGTATTTTCTTGCAATCCTCGATACGTGAGGATACTCATTTTCGATACTTTTCCAAACAAGTAATGGATCTGGTGTACTACCTCTATCTACTATCGGCCGATTAATAAATTGCCTTAATTCAATTGGTACTCCACCCGCTTCATCATTGTCGTTGTACTGATTACTCGATTGTACAGCTTGATCCAAAAAATCACAGAAATTTTTGTCTTTGTTTGATGACTGTTGATCTCCAATAGCTAGCCGACTATCACACTCAATAGCTAAGTTTTTTGACACTTTCACCTCCTCTTTTACCAGTGAACCCATACTTATAAAATTCCAATAACATATTAATATTTAAAGTATTATAATAAAAAATTAATTTTTCTCTATAGTTTAATAAATTTTTCATGTCAATGACGTACCCACAGTCTCTATAGCACGTGAACAAGGAAGGATACTCTGGAAACCAATTTTTTTGTATCGAGGATCAAGAAGCGTTGCGATGTGATACACTTTCACAGACTCAATGTTGGAAAATTTTTGCTTTAATTCAGCCATTAACCTTTTCTTTAATTCTTTACCAACTGTCGTGATGGGATTAAGCTGATTTGTTTTCTGCAAAAAAAATAAAATAAAAATTATACAGTTAATTACAATTAATCTTTTATGATAGTATTCTTTTCATCTATTATTTTTTCATGATAGTAATTACTTTCAGAAATCAGATCACCTCACTTTAAATAAATAATAAACGATAAATAGTAAAAACAAAAAAATTACGTACTTCTTGAAGTCCTTTTACCAGTGGAATACATTTACTCAAAGTCACGTGCTTATCTGCACTAGCTTCATGTGCAGCAAACCACAAAGGATGCAAAACATCCTTTATTTCAATAAGCGTATCAAGATCATCACCTGATAAAACATCTGGTGGCTTTGATCGTGAAGTTTTATCTCTTTGAACTTTAAGAAGAGCTTGATTCACGTAATCAGCGAGATTAATAAAACGGTCCAACATCTCATAGAATGAGTTCCAGCGAGTTCTAACTTCTTGTATTAATTTTAACGATGGGTTTCCAGATTTTTCTTGTAAAATTTTCAATTCTCGAGAAGCATTTTCACTACATCTAAAAAATTTAATTATTTTTTTTAACCTTGACGAGTAAATTTCTTAGTTGTGATTTCTGATTATGATCCGCGATATTTTCCGTATCACTATCATTTTCATCGAGGGATTTAAGCATCTCACTTTGATCAGATTCAGATGCCGGCTGTGTAATATCAACTTCAATAAGACTTTGTCCAACATTATTAAGAGTGTGACCAATACATGAAACATGTTTTGGTTCACCAAAGTGTTTTTTGATAGCTCCTTTTATGTTGGCTCCTCCGTCTGACAGCACCGCACTGATTTTATTTTTATCAATCACCCACTCTTTACAGATTTCATTTAATCTTTCTATTAAATATGGAATTGTTTTTCGTTCGGTTAAATAGTACGCACCAAGTTCATAAGTAGTCATTTCATAATCTGAAAAACGGGGTATAATTAATTAACAATCTAATAATTTTATACTAAATAACAGCAATCATATGTATAATTTAAGAATAAAATTTACCTTTCAAATAATGAGCAGTTATACCAAGGTAACTGCACATTGTGTGCTGATGAGTCCAAATGTCTGTGGTAAGACATTTAGAATCTGCCTTTTTCAATTCTTCTTTAACTTTCAATTTTAATTCTTCATATTTTGCTTTCATTCGTTTTGTGATAGTAATCTCACATGGAGGTTGATAAAGAGGCTGCAATTTTTTTATAAACATTTTAAAGCCTTTTTTTCAGGCGTGCATAAAGGAAGATTATCGACAGCAATCATGTACATGGGAGACGTTGTTGCATCCTTATTACGATGACCACCCGCTGCAAAAATATAGATAAATGTTAACATATAAAAATTTTCGTTCGATTAAACTTTACCTGAGAAGGAACTTGCATTATTTATACAGCGATCAATAGGTCCCTGGAAAGTTGGTCTCTCTGACTCTTTTTCACTCAATGTGCGATTTTGTTTAGGAAAAGCAGTTAAGGAAAGTTTATGTGATTTTCCATATGTTTGATTAAACTGGACTTACTATTATTATATTTTAGTTGCTTTCCACATTGGTGACACTGGGCATTCGACCCGTTGTTTATTTTTTTAAAGTAAATCCATACAGCGCTAGGCGCCATTTTAATAAATTTATCGTCAAGAATGAAGGGTAAATGTTCAGGAGAACGGCTTTTCTGAAAACGTGCATCAATTTTCACGGGAAAGGTCTTAAAATACTCGTTTTTAATTCCAATTTACAAATATAAATGGCGCGTGGCTTTCGCCAATAATGATTCAAGCTAAAATTCTCATTCAAGAATTGTGGCAAGATGGCACTGAATGGGATGAACAGGTAAAACCTTTACGTTTAACAAAATGGGTTCAATTTGCTAATAATCTACATACTATATCAGAAATTCGAATCCCTCGATGGGTAAATTTCACCCCTAACATTAACACAGAATTACACGGTTTCTGTGATGCCTCTGAAAAGGCTTATTGCGCAACAGTCTACATACGCACTCAGTATGATAGCAAAATAACTTCACATCTTTTGGTAGCCAAAGCCAAAGTTGCACCTTTGAAGACACTAAGCCTGCCACGGCTTGAACTAAATGGTGCTCTTCTGTTAGCAAAATTAATTTCAATAGTTCAAACCCATCTAAAATTAAACGATCACAAAATGTATCTCTGGTCAGACTCAGAAATAGTTCTAGCATGGTTGGAAAAACCACCCTATACTTGGAAGACATATGTATCGAATCGCATATCACAAATCTTAGACTTAGTTGGCTCAGCAAAATGGCAACATGTTGCAAGTGCAGATAACCCGGCGGATCTGGGGACAAGAGGTTGCAAACCACTTCACCTCACCAGCACTACACTCTGGTGGAACGGTCCCACATGGCTAACAGAATCACAAGAATTCTGGCCAAAGTCTCCTGCTCGGAATATCATACCTCCGGAAAGTCGGAAAATAGAAAATTTTCATATCACTCCAGAAGAGGATGATATTCTCCAAAGATTTTCCTCATTTCCTCGAGCACTAAGGGTAGTCGCTTATATGCACAAATTCATCCATAAACTTAAACAAAAGGTGAAAAGGATATCAAACGATCCTGACATGCAACTAACATATTCCGACTTGCAACATGCCAAGGTCAGTCTAATCTTGTATACACAAACTCGCTATTTCAGCAAAGAGAAATCAAAGTTGCTTGAAAAGCGACCTCTCGAAAAGGGAAGCTCACTTCTCGTGTTAAACCCATTCCTGGACGCTAAGGGATTACTACGGGCAAATGGAAGACTAGCCAACTCCAGCCTTAGTTACAATGAACGACATCCCATCATTATCCCAGAGAAATCCCGTTTTGCCTACTTATTTCTAATATATCTGCACCAGCTTACAATGCATGGTGAGCATCGCTTGATGCAACAAATGGTCCGGCAAGAGTTTTATGTACCGCGACTAAAGCCACAAGTTAAAAGAACCATTTTCATGTGTAAACAGTGTACTATGTACAAGCACAAGATGCGTACGCAGATCATGGCAGCCCTACCACCTGAACGCTGCAACTACGCTTTACCCTTTACCATCACTGGGGTTGATTTTGCTGGACCTTTCCAAATAAAGGCCTCAATGCTAAGGTCTTCCTCATTTAGAAAAGGGTATGTGGCTGTCTTTGTATGTTTTACAACAAAGGCAGTACACCTCGAGCTATGTTCGGATCTGACTACTGCGGCTTTTCTTGCAGCATTTGCCCGCTTTGTCGGACGGCGCGGATTTCCTTTAAAAATTATGAGCGACAATGGAAAAAACTTTGTCGGAGCTCAAAGAGCCACGGAAAAGGAGTTTTTACAATTCATGAAAGAAGTATCCCCCGAAATTGTCAGAAAATATGCACCCCAAGGGATCGAATGGCAATTCATACCCCCATGTTCTCCACACATGGGCGGACTCTGGGAATCAGCAGTAAAGAGCTTTAAGTCCCATTTAAAGAAAACGGCTGGTAACCATAAATTCAATTATGAGGAGTTTACTACATTACTCACTCGTATCGAAGCCGTACTAAACTCTAGACCTATCTCACCACTCTCGCAAGATCCCTCCGACTTCACAGCCTTAACCCCAGGGCATTTTCTCAAAGGAGCACCCATTCTGGCCATACCTGAGCCAGGCGTGGAGTCGCTATCCTTATCGAACAGATGGGAGCGAATTAAAATCCTCCATCATGATTTCAGCCGCCGATGGAAGGAAGACTACATAAAGGACCTTCACAAGAGATACCGGTGGAAAACTCAAGAAAAGGCACCAAAGCTTGGAGACTGCGTCCTTATACAAGATGATTGTCTCCCTCCTACGGAATGGCGACTCGGCCGCATAAAACAACTTCATTACGGTTCCGACGGTCATGTTCGAGTAGTTGATCTCCGCACTCAAACCGGAACACTAACCAGACCGCTCGTAAAATTATGCTTTCTACCAACCGCCGAAGATAAAGAAACGTAAAACCGAAACCGCAATAATAAATCAATAAATCGTTAAAACATATAACCGCTTACCAAATCGAAACCTCGAATAACATTAATGACACAAAGACTTAACATAAATGTCTGATAAAAAAAGACATCCTATTCATGCCACATATCGTGGCACAAAAGTCCATATTATTGTAAATTTCACAATACATTCCTAATATCATAATTTCTCTCACAGAGTAATATGGACGTGGATATGGCATCATCGTCAACGCCAACCATGCGTTCGGCAATTTCCGCCCCTCGCGCTGAAGCTGCTCCAATAGCAGCACCCCGGACCAACACTGCACCGGCAGCGCCTCGAACAACAACAGGCTCCACCGCGACAACGGCTCCGCGTCAAAGCACGCCAGCATTACCAGCGAATTTGCAACTCATTCGTTGTCCTTTATGCCGCCGCCCTCATCGGCTATCGCACTGCGGTATATTCAAAGGCATGCCGCCGATGCAACGCCAGCAGGTGGCACAGGCGCACGGGTATTGCCTGAATTGTCTGGCAACTTCCCACGCAACTCAGGAGTGCCCATCACCTAATCGTTGCCAAATCTGTGTGCGGGCTCATCATACGATGCTGCATCGCATTCACAGACGCGACTCCCGGCGCCCACCGGCTCCTCGCACCAGTGGTAACGTCAGGCGTTCCCAAAGGACTCCTGTGACGGCATACCGCCGCCGCGGACCCTCTGCAGCAGAATCCCGTCCTTGGCGCCATAACCGGGCAACATCAACACGACGCCATCAGCTTAGGCCGCAATCCCGCCGGTCAACAGGTCTCAGCAGCGTGGTAGCAACGCTCCAGCAGCTACAGCGGCTTCTAGGCTAAATACTCGCCTAGGGGGGCCGGGATGGCTAAATGAGTAGCGACGTCGCATCACATCTACATCGATTTATTCACCTCATCACGCGAGAGAAAACCACACGTTAACACACATACACGCACATGCACCCAAACGCGATGACTTACTGCAATCTAATTAGAACAAAAGGAATAGAGAAAGCAGGTCGCGCACCTTTCGTTGATACGACGTCGTCCAAGCAACATCGCTTTTCGCAGCCTCTCAGCATCCCGGTTCCCGTTCGCTACCCGCATTTATATAGTTAAAGTTTTCATTTTATATTAAACCTAATTTCCATAACATTCATCATTGTGCATATATATATACATTTAACGTTTTTAAACCGGCAATTTTCAAATTATAATTACTTTGATAATTTCTGTATATATAATATACATACATTTAACGTTTAATTTAAAAATTAAATCATCTTTGGTTATACCAAATTTGAAGTGTATAAAAATAAAAGTTTATAACGATTTGCGGAATTGGTGCATTTTAGTTTTTTCTTTAAAGGAAAGTGTGAGTGGCCTAAAAGGTGAGTTTTTGTACATGGTTATAAACCTTTTATTTGAAAATTCACTTTAGAGTTGTTACAAACTTAGTTTTAAACAGTGGTTTAAACCTTTAAATATATATGTATATTATTTATGCATATAACATATGTATATAATGATGCAAGTTATGAAAATTGGTTTAAATATAAAATGAAAATTTTAACTATATAAATGCGGGTAGCGAACGGGAACCGGGATGCTGAGAGGCTGCGAAAAGCGATGTTGCTTGGACGACGTCGTATCAACGAAAGGTGCGCGACCTGCTTTCTCTATTCCTTTTGTTCTAATTAGATTGCAGTAAGTCATCGCGTTTGGGTGCATGTGCGTGTATGTGTGTTAACGTGTGGTTTTCTCTCGCGTGATGAGGTGAATAAATTGATGTAGATGTGATGCGACGTCGCTACTCATTTAGCCAGCGCGTTATCTATGTTTCTGTTTTTTTTGCAATAAAAACGATAAAAAATATTACAAATTTGCAAGATATTGACACTATAAATGGCGTCACTGTTCGAAATTCAATTGTGCAGTAGGGATGGCAAACATGAACACCTGAACACTTACCCTTCATTCTTGACGATAAATTTATTAAATTGGCGCCTAGCGCTGTATGGATTTACTTTAAAAAAATAAACAACGGGTCGAATGTCCAGTGTCACCAATGTGGAAAGCAACTAAAATATAATAATAGTATGAAACATATGAAAAAGTCACATAAACTTTCCTTAACTGCTTCTCCTAAATAAAATCGCACATAATTAATAGTAAAGTCGAAAGTCAAGAATCGATTCTTAATCGACTCCGAATACTGAAGATCGATTTCGAAAACTCGAGTATTTTACGAGAAAACTCGATTCTCGAGTAGAATCGGAATCGAGTTTGCCATCCCTATTCCAAAGAAAAACAAAGCTGTAATAGTTCTTAGTACGATGCACTATGATTATGAAATTTCTGATGCAGCTCAAAAAAACAGATGTGATTTTGTTTTATAATCAAACAAGAGCTGGGGTTGACACCATGGATCAAATGTGTTCGAGGACGGCGGGCGAGTAGATGACCGCTGGCTTTCTTTTTCAACATCCTCGACATTGCAGGTGCAGCTGTTTATGTCATCTACTATGAGATATCAGCATGCTTCGCAAGAAAAGAAACATACGAAGACTTTTCCTTTGACAATTGTCAGAAGAATTAGCAATGCCGACGATCGAAGAGCGAGCCCCGAATCGGCAAATAATGCGAAACCACTCTACCAAAATCGCAGTCGAAAGTTTCCTTGAAAGGCCAATAGTAGAGGTGGTACCCAGAAATGACCAACGTCAAGACGCCACTGGTAGAAGAGCTGTGGTTGGATCTTGTTAGATTTGTAACGAGCAGCCTATTCGCAAACGCCGAAAGATACGGAAATCTTGCGTTGAGTGCGATAAGCCCGTATGCGATCAGCATTCGATGAACATTTTGAAATGTTTAGATTGCAATGTGTAATTTTTAATTTTTCTTAATTTTTTAATTAATTCTTAAAATTAAGTTATTGAAATTTATTTGTTCAAATTATTACTTATATTTCACTGTGCAAAAAGAAAAAAATTCATTCATTTTTTGTAACTTCATATCGCAAAATAAAATTATTATTATTATTGTTACAAAAAGTAGTATTAAGTTGTATTTGTATTACTATATGCATCCCTGATGATGAACAATAGCTGTGGGTATATGGAATAGCATTTGTCTTGTTGTAGACATCTGGCGCCACGGCTGTCTGCTTGTCGAAACAATAGACATCTGGCGCCGCACTGTCTGCTTGTCTAGTTAAACAATTGCTGAGTCTGGCGCCGCGACTGTCTGCTTGCGTCTGGCGCCGTATAGCCGTATGTTCTGGTAATTTCCAGACGCGATATTCTAGAAGGACACGTCGGCATCAGCGAGAAGTGCGTGGCTATATAAGCCGTGGCAGCGCCAACGTAATCAATCAGTGCTAAGAGTAAACTGCTATAGTGTAGACGAGTTGTGAAATAAAGAGTTGTTGAATTAAATTAAACAGTGTTGATTTTATTTGTCAATTCAGAGATACGAACCTAACAAAGTAAACTAGCAAGCAGTAAATTCGTAACATTATTATATACAGTATATTTTATTAATAAATATTTAAAAATAAACATAATTTATAGTTATAGTTTTCATATAGATACTTATTTACTCCTTTTAGTTATAAAATAAAATTATAATCATAATGTATTACACGAACTGCGCCGAACTTCTGTCGGGGTACCCGGGTGGCTGAGACGTGTTTTTATTTTCAAATGTAACATTTCTGAAGTTATAAAAAAAATTAAACTATGTATAATGCACAATTCGCTAGATAATCGGTTCAACCATGGGGAGCAAAGAGGATTTTAGCCTATCTTTTTTAGAAAAAATTTTATTCAACAAAATACACTCCGATGGGTACCCATGTACCCGGGTGGCAAAACGAGGATTAAATAAGCTATGGGATGCATTGACGCTACAACTTAACGCTGCCGGGCCACCGATGAAAGATGCTAAATTTTGACGAAAAGTAAGATCAATAAAAGTAAATAATATTAATTAAATAAATAAAATAATAGATGATTAAAACAATAAAAAAATACAAAAATAGGTCTTTGTTGATCAAAAGCACAAAATAGAAAAGAAAATTTCTTTCAACAAAGCCTCGAAACAAAGGACTGGTGGTAGTCAGTACGAGGAAAAGCGTTTAACTGTAGCAGAAGAGCAACTCCTCCAAGCTACGGGGATAGATGTTGCAGTAGAAATAAAAATCTTGAGAAACTCATTGTTTAAAAGAAGAGATCGCTGCAAATAAAAGAAGATGTACATAAAGAAGGTATGCAAAAAATAGCTGTAGAGTTGCAGATTAAAACTCATGAGCTTGATATTTTAAGGAGAAAAGTTTAGAAATTAACACCAATATATGTATACGATATGTTAATTCCAAGTTCCTGTTTTTATTGAAAATATATTTATTAAAACATAGTATGAATTCAAATGTTGTTGAAAAGTTTAACTCGATTATTATCTAAATACAGCATAATATGATCTCTAATTTTATGACCAATTTAGTTGATTGAGTCTCATTTTCCGTATCTATTTCTATATAATTGTTTTCATTTGCAATATGTTGAATTTTTCAACTGTGTGCAGATGTTATGCAACGCTGCACATACATGCCGAACTTTGCCACCTTTTCAGGACTATATCGACTTCTTTTATCATTACTGAGAATTTTCCACCGGCCCATTGAAGCATTGATGGTATGCGGTTGATAAATGCCCGTTAAATTTTTATTTCCGATAGGATGAAAATAAATGCGTCTTTGGTAGGTCTAATCCACTTTTATGTATCTTTATTTGATTTAAAATAATATGATCTACGATCTATCACGTATACTAAGTTAAACGGTATAATTAATTTTTAAATTTTCTTACGCTGCTTCAGGTAAAGCCATTGGATTACTTTTACCACGAATCCTGAATCGTTTGGCCATTTGGTGATGTTTTTCATCTGAATCAGATGAACTTGTATAAAAAAATGCATTAGGGTTCATTTTATTGAATGCAAAAACTAAATTTAGTAAATTTATGTACAATTTATTACACATATTGTATGAACGTATATTGAATATTTACATTCAATTCAAATTCAAATACTTGTTTTGTTTCGTATTTGAATGTATTCGAAAATGTTATTTACAGCTACACCAGGGAAGTTATTTCATAAGCTTTCTATTCGTTTCGTATCGAGTGCGACGATCCGCACACTCGACACGTTACGAAATTTCACTCGATACGATTACCTGCTCGCTCACGACTGCCGCGATTCGGGCCCAGCTGTCAATTTTACAGGGTTGCATTCAGATATAAAAAAAACTCAGTCGCTCACGATCTATTGGAAAATGCTACATTTACATTTTTGCATATGCAACGATGCATCGGATTCTGATTACCCTTACTGTGTTGTGATCTGCACTAGCTCTTGCACTAAACCTACCGACAATTCTTATGTACCTATTCCTACCGCTCGCGGTCAAATTGACCGGCCATTATAAAAGTTATGGATTTTATTACTCAATGCAGAAAATTGTTGATTTATTGCTGAACGTAAGTATATAAAATAAAAAGTTTTTATGAAAATTCGTAAAATAAATTTATATAATTTCTAAAATTTATTATAAAAGAAAAAATAAGACAAATTTTTAATACAGAATGTTATGCATATATGTAGTTACATATTGACATACATACACTCAATAATAAATAAATAAACATTATTCACTTCAAGAAAGACTTCAAACCTGAACTCTTTCTTGAAATAAAAAGAAAATAGCGATTTGGAATGCATGCAAATATTTATAAGAACGTACATACATAAGTACATATGAGTGGCAGCGAGCACACTACAGTAAATGTAAAAAATAAAGATCAAGTTTACTTAAAATAAAGAGCCAAGCAAAGAAGCTTGAGTTTTTATTGCACCAAAACTGGCGACGAGGATTCACAAGTCAAGATTTCGCAAATAAGTAAACAATGTTATTAACCAACAAAGTGCAAAACGCGTAACAAAATAAAATAAATGGGAGTTAAAATTAATTATAATGTAATAACAACAGCAACAGTAACAAAAACAACATCATCAATAGCGTTAAAAACGCGTAATAAAACAAAATAAAAACAGAGTGGGAATTAGTAAACCTAAATAAAGGTAACAACAGCAGTACCAGCAACATTAATAAAAATAACATCATCAACAGCGGTAACAGCAGCAGCAGCAGCAGGACAAATAAGAGTAAGAAAAATATACATAAATATATTAAAAATTTTTAGAGTAAGTAAGAAAATACAAAGCAATGTGTAAAAATTATCGCACAATAGTGTAACATAAAAATTCAATCGTACGTATACAGAGTGTTGCAAAAACGAAAACAAATAATAATGTTTCACTAAAACAGTGACTTTAAAACTGTGATGATAAAATTGCTAATTGTCTCGACTAGATTTCTTTTCAAATTGTCAAATCAAAATCTATATCGAACTTTCAACCTATACGGACGTGTTTTTCATGCGCTCCGTAGAAACTTTCGAAAAAAAAAAACAAAAATTAAACAAAATAAACAAATATTAAGAAAAGTGCATTCAGTGCAAACGTTAGGCAATAACGCCGAAAGTGCAAATCAAAACATAAAAAACCACAAACTCTTTATAAACGAAAAAACATAACAAAATAACAAATAATAAGTGTGAAATAAAACAAAAAAAAAAAAATACAAAGGCATGAGCGCAGCCAGCCCCACCAACAAGGCCGTAGGCATTCTCTTGAGTTCAGCTCCTACCAACAAACAAGGCAACGGTGAGAAGGATGAGTCATCGCAGCGACCAACTGAGCAGCAAAATAAGCAGAGCTTACAAAAAACTAAAGCAGGAGAGAACGGCAGTCAACAACGGCCAGCAGCAAACATGATCACACCAACTAAACAGGTACCAGCAAGTACGCAGGCAGCGAAGAACAACATAAAGCAAGGTGAGAATGTACCAATAAAAAAAGGCCAGTCTGTACAAACTGGCATTGACCGCAACATTAACATAAAAAGGAAATTAAGTCCTTCAAAGTCAGCGGTGAATACCAAGAAATTCTAAGGCGGTACACCAATTAAGAATAAACCGGAAGTTTTAAATGGCAATAGGTTTGCCTTACTAAGCAATGGAACAGACGACGATGCCAAGGGTACCACCACAGTCGTTAATGCCAAACCACCTCCAATATATTTGCGCGAACGTAGCAGTAATGCTCTCGTTGCTGAAATAAGTAAAATTGTAGGTACTAACAATTTCCATATAGTGCCTTTGAAAAAAGGCAATATAGATGAAACAAAAATTTAGTCCTACACTGAAAAAAGTTTTATGGACATAGTTAAATTTTTGTCAAATAAAAACAAAAATTATTATTTCTGTGGACATTTGACAAAACAACCTCTTTCAAAAAAGCAAATTTTACAGGAGAGCGAAAAAACATGTTTAAAGCTTTGCAGTAGAAATACCTCTTACTATTAAAGGACGAACTTTAAACTGGATGCAGATCAATAAAGACACGTTTTCCAATCAATTGATTTAAATTAAATATTTTACTTTTCTAGATAAATATAAATCAAATAAATAAGACTTATTGTCAAATGCTTTTTCTTACTGAAAATCAACTTACCTCATACAAGCTGTTTTGTCAAATTTGATTTGTGCAAAAAAAATCCTTTTTTTATCTTATCTTGACTTGAAAAGCATTTCTTTTTAGATATGCATTTGACAAAAGAACTTCAATCGAAAGAAGTTATTTTGTCAAACGCCAATTTCTGATTTTACTCAGACGATATATAGAGACAAGCTTTTTTGATAAATGTACGTTATGATTCTACGTTTGAAATTCCAACTTATTCGAGACAAGCTCTTTTGTCACCCCGAAAATTTGAAAAATTACGAAAGAAGTTGTTTTGATGACTCCATAATTTTTGAACTAACGGTCCTAGGACAATGGCGATAAGACAGAAAAACGCGCCTTGAAAATTCATACATATGATAAAAATCCTGGAAAATTGTCTTATTTCGAGAGAAGTTGTTTTGTCAAATGTCCACAGAAATGTATTGACGAAACAAATTTAAATAAAGAATTTCAGAGGCAAACATGAACTCTCACAGTACGCATCAAAAAGAAGTATTTTTCTGTACATTTTGGTCCTTCGAGCCGGATAGTGGTCTCAGCCAAAGAAAAGACCTGTATAAGGAAAATACAGGCAAGAAAAAGTCCTGTAAGAAGGAAAATACAGGCAAGATTAACGAGCCTAAGAAAAGTGCTCAGCCAACTAAAAAATACCTATATGAAGAAAAATATAGGCAGGAAGAGAAAACTTTAATTAGAGATAATACGCAAAAAATACAAAATGTTCAAAATCGAACGAAAGTCCAAAGTGATGGATGCAATGGCAAGAGCGTATAGCCTAACCAAAAACGTAATAGATCTTTTATTGCAAACAATTGAAAAAAGATCAGCAAAAATTAAATTTATTATTGAAGAGGCAAAATCAAATACATTATATATATTGCCGACGAAGCTGTACTTGAAAGGTATGAAAATCGGATACAAAATTTATGGAATCTCGTGGAGAAAAATATAGATGAAATAACATATATATAGTATACACAAATACATTATACGAATATTGAAAGAACAAAGAGAAATCAACTTAAAAGAAAGAGAAGAAAAATGGAAGCAGCCAAAGTTAGAAACAACATCTAAAGTAAAAGTTCAAAAGACTGATTCCCTACTGCAGAGAATGCAAAATTGAGCACAAAGTCTTCGATATTACATCGATAACGCGAAAATGAATTCATTTAGCACCAATGAAAATGTGCTAGAGACTTGTGAAAACCACATTACGAATATGTGGTAGTTCTTACAAAAGGATTATGAAGAACTATGCGGAATATCGTACGTAACATTTTGTAAAACGGAAGTGGAAGAGCTAGAAGATCAAGTGTTTGATTTAGTGTATATGTTAAAAAGAGCAATAATTTCCATAAGATATGAAAAGCATAAACAGAAATTTGATGTTAAGCCTACCTTTGGAGAAACATATGCAAGTTTGTTTGATAAAACGTCTACGGCCAAAACTGGATTCGTTCTCGGACAGAGTTTCGCTGACAAAAGTGGAGGAAGTACTTTTAGCATCGCTATCACATTTGAGTCCAATATTAATGATGGAAACATGTCGCTTGGGAGACATGCCCATAACGAACAACTGACATTTCAACAACAAACATTGCCGAAAGTAGCAAAAGAAACAACACAGAAGGATGATTTTACTACTTCACTAAACCACATAAAAGAAACAGAAACTGACAGTATAACAGATACTACTGATACAATTACAAAAGAATCGTGTGCTATGACTCATGAAATCAGGGACATGGAAAACAATGAAGAAAAGCCGAAACTAAAACATGAGATGCGAGAATTACATTAAGACGACAACACAAGATTTCGACCTAGAAGACGAATATCAAGAGATGGGAGACATCAAGGAAGTAGAAGAGATGGGCCAAAATATCATCGTAAAGTGGCCTGATGTGATGAGCGCTGACGTCGAAAATATGTATAGACAAATAAAATACAGGAAGGAAGATCGAGAATACCAATACATTCCATGGAGAGGAAATCCGCAGGAGAAAGTAAAAGAAGACGTAAATGAAAGGATGGAGTCATGTGTAGAAGTTCACGCAAGTGAGGAAAGTTCTCTGATCGCCATTCACTTGGGAGTGGCCAGAAACGATTCTTTTACATATGATTCAAGGAGCTCACGATTTCCGGTCTTTGACCAAGTATCCCCTGAGTAGCCTAAGAACATCCGTTTGAAGGCGAGCTGAAGTAAGAAGGCGAAACATCCCCTGCATAGGGTTGTGCGCTGGGTTTGTGACCCGACACGTAAAAAAACACCCCCAATGAAAAACAACAAACAGCCTCGGATGAGAGACCCCCTTTTGATGACGACCATGGCAAACGAAATAAGGACTATGATTTGATGGCATGCACTTGGAATGTCCGGTCCCTTAATTGGGAAGGTGCCGCTGCCCAGCTGGTAGATGTCCTCGTAAAGATAAAGGCTGACATCACCGCCGTCCAAGAAATGCGATGGACGGGACAAGGACAGAAACGAGTAGGTCCTTGTGACATTTACTACAGTGGCCATATAAAGGAGCGCAAGTTTGGTGTTGGATTCGTGGTGGGAGAGAGACTCCGTCGCCGAGTACTACATTCACTCCGGAGAATAACGTTTAGCCACAATCCGCATCAAAGCGAGGTTCTTCAACATATCGCTGATTTGCGCCCACTCCCCGATGGAAGAGAAGGACGATGTGACCAAAGATGCCTTTTATGAGTGCTTGGAGCGCACTTATGAGAGATGCCCGCCACTCGAGAGCACTCGTCAACAACTCGGTATAAGGGAACTGTGGGACGGCATTTAAAACTCCTTACGTACAGCTGCAACCGAAACCATTGGTTTTCGGAAAGTGCAAAAGAACAGCTGGTACGACGAGGAGTGCCGTGTCGCAGCGGAGAGAAAACAGGCTGCCTACCTCGCAACGTTACGATCGACCACAACACGTGCGGGATGGGATAGATACCGAGATTTGAAGAGGGAAGCGAGACGCATTTGTAGACAGAAAAAGAAAGAGGCCGAAATGGGTGAGTACGAAGAGCTTGACAAGCTGGCCGACAGAGGTAATACCCGAAATTTCTACGAAAAAATGCGGCGGCTTACAGAAGTTTTCAATACTGGAGCATGCTCTTGCAGAGCCCCCAAATGTGATCTAGTCACCGATGCCCAGAGCATACTTAAATTATGGAGGGAACACTTCTCCAGCCTGCTGAATGGCAGTGAACGCACAACACCAGGAGAAGACGAACCCGTTTTCCCAATCGATAACGATGGAGCAGACGTTCCATTACCCGACCATGAAGAAGTACGAATAGCAATTGCCCGTCTGAAAAACAACAAAGCGGCACGGGCCGACAGATTGCCGGCCGAGCTATTCAAACACAACGGCGAAGAGCTAATAAGGAGAATGCATCAGCTTCTTTGTAAACTATGGTCGGACGAAAGTATGCCCAACGATTGGAACTTAATTGTGCTATGCCCGATCCATAAAAAGGAGACCCCACAATAAGGTTCTATCGAGCGTATTGTGTGAAAGATTAAAGCCCACCGTCAACAAACTGATTGGACCACCTCTTCGTCGATTTCAAAGCTGCTTTCGACAGCACGAAAAGGAGCTGCCTTTATGCCGCGATGTTTGAATTTGGTATCCTTGCAAAAATACAACGGCTGTGTAAACTGACGTTGAGCAGCACCAAAAGCTCCGTCAGGATCGGGAAGGACCTCTCCGAGCCGTTCGATACCAAACGAGGTTTCAGACAAGGCGATTCCCTATCGTGCGACTTTTTCAACCTGCTTCTGGAGAAAATAGTTCGAGCTGCAGAACTTAATCGAGCAGGTACAATCTTTTATAAGAGTGTACAGCTGCTGGCGTATGCCGATGATTTTGATATCATCGGCCATAACACCCACGCCGTTAGTTCTGCTTTCTCCAGACTGAACAAGGAAGCAACGCAAATGGGTCTGGCAGTGAACGAGGGCAAGACGACATATCTCCTGTCATCAAACAAACAGTCGTCGCACTCGCGACTTGGCTCCCACGTCACTGTTGATAGTCATAACTTTGAAGTTGTAGATAATTTCGTCTATTTAGGAACCAGCATTAACACCACCAACAATATCAGCCTGGAAATCCAACGCAGGATTACTCTTGCCAACAGGTGCTACTTCGGACTGAGTAGAGAATTGAAAAGTAAAGTCCTCTCTCGACGAACAAAAGCCAAACTCTATAAGTCGCTCATAATTCCCGTCCTGCTATATGGTGCAGAGGCTTGGACGATGACAACAACCGATGAGTCGACAATGCGAGTTTTCGAGAGAAAAGTTCTGCGAAAGATTTATGGTCCTTTGCGCGTTGGCCACGGCGAATATCGCATTCGATGGAACGGTGAGCTGTACGAGATATAAGACGACATTGACATAGTTCAGCGAATTAAAAGACAGTGGCTACGCTGGCTAGGTCATGTTGTCCGGGTGGATGAAAACACTCCATCTCTGAAAGTATTCGACGCAGTACCCGCCGCGGGAAGCAGAGGAAGAGGAAGACCTCCACTCCGTTGGAAGGACCAAGTGGAGAAGGACCTGGCTTCGCTTGGAATATTCAATTGGCGCCACGTGGCGAAAAGAAGAAACGACAGGCGCGCGGTGTCTACGCCAGTAAAGAAGAAAAAGAAATGAAACTATTGAAATAGCCGAAATAGATCCAGTTGGAAAAGCGGATATAGTAACAACCATTCGGGGTCTATACCATATGTATTATATATATATGCAGTGTTATTATACATTCTTTGGTTAGGATCATTCGCGCGGTCGGCTCCCTACTGAATGGTCGTGTGCGGAATTAAAAAAAAATTGTCGCTTGATAATATTTTGTCGTTTGATAATACCTCGTTTAATAGGTAACTAAACCCATTCAAAAAGTTCTTTTCAGATCTAGACCCATATATATAGCACAGATATTGTACATTTAGTTATCCTAAGAAATGAATTGAATAAGTTTTATGATTTAATTTTAATAAATAGGTTGTAGTTTTGTATGTTGTTATAGTAGGTAGTTGTAAGAACCTCAAAGATTGGTTTAAAGGCTTTTTTTCTTTTATCATTTAAAAAAATGCTCAAAAGATCAAGATCTCAACTTTCTAGAAATAATTCCTATGCCAGGGCCACAAAAATATGTCGAAATAAAGAATCTTCATCTGAAACTGAAAATCGTCTTTTAAGTCAGAGAGAATATGTGGCGCAATCGCGTGCCAGAGAGTCGAGTACCGAGCGTTCGCAACGGCTCGCTGAACAAAACATGAGAACCTCTCAAAGACACGCGCGGGAGTCCAGTCTTGAGCGTTCGCAGCGCCTAGCTGAACAAAATTTAAGAACTTCTCATGTGCACGCGCGAGAGTCAAGTACTGAGCGTTTGCAGCGGCTTTAAGAGCAAAATTTCAGAAGTATACAATCCCGCACTAGGGAATCAAGCTCTGAGCGTTCCCAACGCCTTCAAGACCAGAGAGAACGACAACAGACTTCAATAGCTAGAGTTCGCAATCGAGTTGTAGCTCACAGTAACAGATCGGCTTTTAAATACGATCCACAGATTGATTATGCTCAACAGTCTTCCGTCCAAATCGGCGACATGAATAAGATTTGCCCTAAGTGTTCTGCCAAAAAATGGGTCGATGAAACTAATGGTATGTGTTGTGCTTCTGGAAAAGTTATTATCCCCAATATTCAAGAACCACCACAGCCAATAAAAAATCTTTTGACAAATAATCATTCGCTATCTAGACATTTCCTAACCAACATCCGTAAGTACAATAGCCTTTTTCAAATGACTTCGTTTGGCGCCAAAGAAATAAGAGAAGGTAATTTTATGCCAACTTTCAAAATAGAGGGCCAGGTATATCATCTTATTGGTAGATTTTTACCACCATCAGGCCAAAATCCACAATGCTTTGAGATATATTTTATTTCAGACGCAGATCAGCTTTCGTTGAGGGCAAACATAGCTCCAACGCTAAAAATAGATTTAATTAATGGACTACAGACAGCACTGAAAAGCCACAACGTATATATACGAAGCTTTAAACAAAATATTGAACGCAACTCTTCGGATAATTTAAAGCTAATTATTCTTTCCGACCGCCCACCGCAGACTGCTCACCCGGGTAGATACAATTCTCCAGCTGTAAACGAGGTAGCTGTTCTCTTGGTTGACGAAGAAAAAGGCCCCAGAGACATAGTGCTGCACGGAAGAGACGGCCAACTTAAAACGGTATCCGAGTTACATCGATCATATGATCCACTACAGTATCCCTTAATGTTCGTTAAAGGAGAAGACGGTTATTATTTAACCATTCCACAGGAAGGTACAGCGCGTAACAAAACTGTGACGTGCATGCAATTTTATGCATTCAGGTTGATGGTTAGAGCAAACAGTTTTAATCCATTACATTATTACAGGGACTTATTTAGCCAATATATTGTCGATATGATGGCAAAAATGATATCGGAACGATTGAATTACATATGTCGTAAACAACAGAGACTAAGGGCTGAAGAATACATTCATCTCAGAGACGCTTTAAATCAAGACGGAAATGTTGACCCATCCAATATCGGTCAGCGCGTAATCTTACCATCTTCATTTACAGGTTCTCCACGTTACCTGCATGAAAAAACACAAGACGCGATGACGTATGTCCGAAACTACGGGAGACCAGACTTATTTGTCACGTTTACGTGCAATCCTGAATGGCCTGAAATTAAAGCGGAACTACTACCTGGTCAGCGATCTTTCGATCGTCATGACATCATTTCAAGGGTGTTTCACTTAAAAATGAAGAAATTCATAAAATTATTCAACAAAGATGAAATATTCGGCAAAGTGAAATGTTGCATGTTGAGTGTGGAGTGGCAGAAGCGAGGTTTACCACACTGTCATATGCTGTTTTGGTAGAGACAAAAATCCAACCAGACGAAATTGATAGGGTCATAGTTGCGGAACTTCCCAACCAACAAAACGATGCAATATTGTACGATATCGTAACTAAAAATATGGTGCACGGACCATGCGGAGAACATAACTTAACAGCACCATGTATGAAAAACGGAATTTGCACAAAAAAATACCCGCGACGTTTGGTCAACGAAACTCAAACCGGAGATGACGGATATCCAGTATATCGTCGTCGTGATGCCGCAAATGGAGGTCAGAGCGCTTCGCTCAATATCAGAGGCAGTAATTTCACTATAGATAATAGCTGGATTGTCCCTTATTCTCCACTTTTGTTCAGGACGTTCAATGCTCACATAAATGTTGAGTACTGTCACTCAGTTCAAGCCATCAAATACATTTGTAAATACATAAATAAAGGATCGGATCAAGCCACATTTGGCGTCAGAAACCCAAATGATGAAGTGGAAAACTACGTGAATGGCCGGCCGCTACACAAGTACTTCCGAAGCTGCCTGGCGAATATTGGAATTTCCGATCCACGAGCGATATCCTACAGTCTTGCATTTAGCTGTTCACTTAGAAAATGGCCAAAGGGTGTATTTTACCGCAGAAACGGCAGAACAAGTGACCCAAAATCCACGTAGAACAACTTTGCTGGCTTTTTTTGAGCTATGTAATGAAGATGAATTCGCAAAAACACTTCTATACCACGAAGTCTCGCAATACTATACATGGGCCAATAATAAGTTCACAAGAAGGAAGAATGGTGAGAACGTAGTTGGCCATCCAGGAATAAAAAAAAATGCAGCTTTAGGCAGAGTCTACTGTGTCCATCCTTCTCAATCCGAGTGTTTTTATCTTAGGATGTTGCTACATCACGTACGGGGCCCAACCTCATTCCAGTACTTGAAAACCGTTGACGGAGTTCTCAAAGAAACATATCAAGCTGCTTGCCGTGCTAGAGGTTTGCTAGAAAACGATGACCATTGAGAAAATACTCTGAGAGAAGCTTTGCTTTCTCAATGTTCACAACAAGTCATACTTTTATTTTGTCAGCCGTCGGAACCATTAAAATTATGGGACATTTTCAAAGACAATTTATGTGAAGATATTAGACACAGAATTAGACAGAAAATCTAAACTTCACCTTACCATACAATGCGGAAATTTACAACCAAGGTCTGATACAAATAGAAAATAAACTGATGCAATTACATGACAAAAGCCTAAGGGACTTTGGATTACCATGTTCAGTTCGTACAGAAAATAATGGAGCCGGACAATGACTAATCGCTATGATACACATAATTTGACCGCTTTTGTTAATGAAAACCTACCAAAATTAGTCCCAGATCAAAGAGATGCTTTTGAAACTATAGTCGATAGCGTCATTAATGACAAAAGAAAAGTTTTCTTTTTGGATGCACCCGGTGGAACAGGAAAGACGTTTCTTGCTAATTTGATACTTGCTAAGATAAGAGAATCGGGGAAGATAGTAATAGCAGTTGCTTCCTCAGCAATTGCTGCAACTCTCTTGACGGATGGAAAAACTGCTCATTCTACTTTTAAACTTCCGCTATCCGTAAATCTTGAGCAACAATCTACATGTTCTATCCGCAAAAATGGGTCTGTTGGTAAATTAGTACAAGACGCCTCATTGATTATGTGGGACGAATGCACGATGAGCCATAGAGCACATATAGAGGCCGTGAACAGAACCTTAGAGGATCTAAGGAACTCCTCTGCAGTCATGGGCGGGATTACTTTTGTTTTTGCGGGAGATTTTCGACAAACTCTCCCCGTTATTAACAGAGGTACGCGAGCAGATATCATCGAGGCATGATTGAAATCGTCACCCTTATGGGCTTCAATTGAAACATTGAAATTACGAACGAATATGAGAGCTCATGTTCATGGAATCACTGATAGCGATTTCCCACAACAACTGCTAAAACTTGGAGAAGGAATTTTTCCCACTCCAAATTTAAGCGATCATTGTGACATTCTCTGGATGAGTCCCTAGGTCAAATACTCCATAATTTGGAAAACTTAATAGATGCTATATACTTTCATTGGCTATTTTCTAGGGCTATAGTGTCTCCTAAGAATGATACTGTTAATGAAATAAACAATCTAATAGTTCAAAAAGTCCCCGGCCAAATTAAAACATACAAATCAATCGACAATGTGACTAATATCGAAGACGCAGTCCATTATCCACAGGAATTTTTAAATTCGTTGAACCCTTCTGGCCTTCGCTAAAAATCGGAATCCCAATAATGCTTTTAAGAAATTTAAGCCCCCCGAACATGTGTAATGGGATGAGGCTGCTTATTAAAGAGTTAAAGGACAATTTAATTGTAGCAACTATTATTACTGGCCCAGCAGCTGGTCAACTGGCTCATATACCGAGGATACCGATGATCCCGACTGATCTGCCAATCCCATTTAAACGGCTTCAATTTCCGGTAAAAACATCTTTCGCATTAACGATTAACAAGTCCCAAGGTCAAACCTTCGAATTAGTAGGGATCGACCTGCGAAAGAAATGTTTTACTCACGGTTAAATATATGTTGGACTATCGCGGGTCGGAGCCCCTGAAAATCAATTTATTTTGTTGCCACAGAATAAAACAACATCAAATATAGTTCATAGGGAAGCTCTAACACAATAAAAGGTTTTTCTTTTGGGATTATGACCTCTTTGCAATAATTAAAAATATAAACAAAAAAACCTGATATTGAGAAAAAACAAACAAAAGAAATGTATTAAACAAAAAAATTAAAACGTAAAAAAATATAAAAAAACACTAATAAAAAATACAAAAACAAAAACAAAAAAATATAAAACAATGAAAAAAGTATAAAAAAATCTTAAATAATATATAAGAATTAAATTTCATATTTTTTTTAAATTCGACGCAAAAAATTGTGAATATTTGTGTAAATGTCATGTTGAGTGCCGGTGCGAAGCCGCTATGTGTATGTGACAACATCCACTGCAATGTTCACAGTTTTTCTGTAATGTCTTTAGCATCACCATTGCATCCGTGCGAAGCCGGGGCGGGTCGCTCCTAGTTCTTAATATTCGTACATTGTATATATATATGTATGCTAATTTAACTATAATTTTACAAATCAATCAATTTTGTACTTAATAGTAAAAAGAATTTTTATTTAGAAAGGAAAAAGGATATACTCGTATTTACAAGATCGAAAGTGTGATACCGCATGTTTATGAAGATGCTGACGCAACTCTTTCCTTCTTCGACTCCATAATGGTGTCATAAATTAGCTATAGAAATATAATAGCCCTATATACTTTACCTATACTTATTCTAATCGTACTCTTGATTCTAACTTAGTCTTACTCCTATATTTAATTACCTATGCTTACTCTTATTTAAACTACTCCCACTCACACTTTACATACTTTCTCCCACTCTACACCCACACGTTCGCCTCCACACTAAATATACATACAACATATTCCCGAACATACATTATTACTTCTACTCTCTCCTACACTCATTAATGTTACTGTAAAATAGTTAAGCTTTTAGCTAATAAGAATTTTTGTAAAGAGTCAGTTGAATAAAGACACTTGAAAGAAGTAAACGTTCAACATCGTTTCTGGCGCAGAAGTTGGTCACATTATGTACATACATATAGGTGTATATGGATACGTATGTATATAATTTGCATTATGAGCAATACAAACACACCTTTGTGTACATATCCGTTAAAGCTCGTAGTTTTAAAAAAGTAAAATGTATCCATTTATTTGGCATTTTATTTAATTTAGTTTAGCAAATATGGATAGTTTAAACATTAACGTAAAATTTAAGCTCATTTCCACCAACATAAATAGCATTCCTCCATATGACGGAAACAGAGATGCACTATTAAATTTTGTACAGCGTATAGATTGCATGTGTCCAATGTTAGACAGTTTTACTGATGAAGAATATAAAATTCTGTTAGTTGGCCAGATTAAAGATAAAATTATTGGAAGTGCTAGAAGATCCATTTTAATTAATGGAAATTCACTTACAAGACCAGAAATAAGAAAAGTCCTTATAGATAATCATGGCGAAAAGAATTCAGTTGATGAACTCATTGACAAAATTAGAATTTGTAGATGTACTTCTACAATTGAAACTTTTTATAATTCCCTTAATACTTTATTATGTCGTTTAAATAACGCATCAACTTTTTGTGGCAATAGCTCTTCTAGCATAAATAGTGAAAGCAATGCTACGATTGCTTTAAACACATTTAAATATGGTTTACCCGAGCCTGTCAAAAGCATTATTGTAAGCAGGAGTCCAAAAACTTTAAAAGATGCATATGAAATTATAAAATCAAATGGTTACTTAAACTATAAACATCACCAAACAGCTCATGGAAAGAATAACTGTGAACATAATGTTAATAACATGAATTTTTCATCTCATAGGCAACATAATAATTATAACAGAGAAGCTAATATGAGCAATTATGTTAATCAACAGAATAGTCAGCTATTTAATTACAGCAATAGAGCAAACGATGCATTTAGTCAACAGCATAGACAAGAGAACAACTACAATAACATTAATAACAATCAGCGACAAAATAACTCAAACAGTGCAACACTAAACTCTTCTACTCAACCCAGTTTTAATAGCAACTACAGCAACCAAACATACAGAACTAATCGCAGCTCGAGTAGTTTATTTAATCAGAATAATAATAACAATAATGAACGACTGTCAAATAACAGAAGTAATAATCGTTTTCGCAGTGAAACAGTTGTAGAGCCTATGGAAATAGGAGTCAATGAAAACGAACAAAATTTTCAATTAGAGGGCCAAGGAAGTTACCCTATATAACAGTTGAAACAAACGTGAGAAAACTTAAGTTTATAATAGATACAGTGCAGAATTTAGTATCATAAACCCAAATATTTGTAATCCCAAATGGAGAATAAAATCACGTTCTATTACTTTAAAAGTTATAAATCGAACTGTTACTACAGACGTACAGTATAGATTTCCATTGTTTAAAGAATTTCATAAACTAACTTTTAATGTAAATCTCCTAGAATTTAAATTTCATAACTACTTTAATGGAAGAAGAAGAATTATTAGTAGATGATTATCAAAAAAATAAACATTTGGAAATATTTATTAATGAAGAAAAAGAAATAGTAGAACATTCGTCACATAGTATGTTTCCTAATTATTTAAATTCTAAAGATCAAGAGGTTTTAAAGACTGTTGTAAATAAGTTTAAAGATATTTTTTATGAAGATGGTGAAAACTTACCTTTCAGTAGTGAAATTCGTCATCGAATAAATACAAAAACTGACACTCCTATATATAGTAAACTGTATAGGTACCCTGTCATACATCGGGCAGAAGTGGACAGACAAATACAGGAAATGCTAGCCCAAAATGTTATATCTCCGAGTTGTAGTCCTTACAACTCCCCATTATGGGTTGTGCCCAAAAAACCAGATAACAGTGGTAAGCAAAAATGGCGAATTGTAATTGACTACAGAAAACAATAGACGACAAGTTCCCACTTCCAAATATAGAAGATTTATTTGATAAGTTAGGAAAATGCTGTTATTTCAGCACAATTGATCTTGCTAAGGGATTCCACCAGATTGAGGTGCACCCCGACGATAGGGCTAAGACAGCTTTTTCAACTGCAAGTGGCCATTACGAATTTAATCGTATGCCATTTGGCCTTAAAATTAAATGTCATTTTGCTGCATTGACCACAAAATTTTTAGGACACCTTGTAACAGGTGATCCCTCAAAAATTGAAGCAATAAACAGAATGCAACCACCTTCAAACATAAAGGAAATCAAAAGATTTTTAGGAATCACCGGTTATTACCGCAAATTTATGCGAGACTATACGAAAGTTTCATTCCCCATGGTTCGTCTTTTAAAGCAAAATGTTGTATTGGATTATGGAAGCCAAGAATTCCTAAGTTCATTTGAAACGTTAAAAAAACTTATTACTAGTGAGCCAGTGTTACAAGCCCCAGATTTTAATAAAAAGTTCATCCTTACAACTGATGCTTCATAATTCGCAATTGGGTCAGTTTAAAGCCAACAAGGCCACCCAATTTGCTACGCATCTCGAAAGTTGTCTGACCATGAAATTCGCTACTCAACCATAGAAAAAGAAGCACTTGCTGTTGTCTGGTCAGTGAAACATTTTCGCACATATCTGTACGGTCGCAAATTTCTAATTCGGACTGACCACCGACCATTAGTTTGGCTACATAATTTTAGAGAACCAAATATGAAACTACAAAGGTGGAAAATCCTACTTAATGAGTACGACTTTGATATATCGCATATTAAAGGCAAAGATAATACAGTCGCTGATGTTCTAAGTAGATACTGTGTAAAAAATGAAGTTAAACATTTAGGAAATGTGAATATTTTTAACAGCCAATTACGTGAAGAAAACAAAGTTAATAGAGAAAGTGATGAACGAGTTGACATTATGTCAACAGCTGCAACAATACATAGCGCATTTGAAGATAACTTGGATTATATATTTATAACAGAAAAAGCAATCAATTATTACAAAAATCAAATATACTTAAGTTATGGAGAGAAAGGAAAATGTGTAGTAAAAATTGTAAACAAAAAGTTTCAAAATCACGTAGAAATTACTCCGGAATCTGATCTTTGCAATATTATGCAAGGTATATTAATAGACAAAGGCATCATGTGTATCTATTGCGAAAATGATGATCTTTTTATCGCGTTTCAAAGTATTTTTGTTCGTAATTTCGGTAACAGATCTTTGACATTGTATCGATCAAATATAAAGCTAATTGAAATTACTGACAAAAACGATATATTGACTATCTTTGAAAATGAGCATCTTCGCAATAGCCACCGAGGCATACAAGAAGTATTTTTAGAGTTGAAGAATAAATACTTTTACCCGAAGCTTTATAAAACAATAACACTTTATGGTTAAATGAGCTTCTGCGCCCCCCTCTTAATATAATCTCACTACACCTCACACATACACACCATACTCAACACATCTTCACCCCACACTACACATACCATACTCAACACATTGGCATCAAGCGGATCATTTTTTTCATCCCACGCTACACACCGCATTCTCAACACCTCGGCATGATGCCCACCACATCCTCAACATACACACCACATCTTCACACCACACACGAGGACACCAGCACACAACTAACAAAAGGGACTGGCGGACGGCGTCGAGCCTCTTTTGTTTTCAGTCCGTGCGCATATACATACGCTAGCAGTCAACCACTTCAACAACTTTTCTTTTCGATTTCGTCCCAAGGTGAGTGTCGGAAGGTTTGTTTTCTTAAATAATTATTTATTGGTCCTTCGAGCCGTTCCGGACGGAACAAGTGGAGACAAGAACACACAAAAAAAAAAATTTATCACTGTGACGCGGTGACGCGATAAAAAAAAAAATTATTGTAATAATAATAATAACCGGTAGCGCGGAGACGCGGTAAAATTATCAAAAATAATAAGTGAAATCAAAAAAAGTGAAAAAAAGTGTGGAAAACGGTTAATGAATGAATGTAGTTGACACAACAAAAAATTTCACAGTGCGGTGAAAACAAAAACCAAATCGAAACAAAAGAGGAATAAGGAAAACCCAACAACACCACCAACACAAGGATTGGAGGTAGACGCACAGGCACAAGCGCAAGAGCACAGGCAGGCACATACACATACACTCCTATTATCCCCAAAAGCCCCTGGCGGAAACCAAGTGAGTTGTATCGTTTCTTTTCAATTTTATATATCACTTTCATATACATAATATGTATATAATGTCCACAGATATGTATGGTATAATCTAAAACTTAAATTTACGGTTCAAACCAAAATTCAGGTCGAAAAATAAGTGAAAACCGTTACCAAACTGTTTTCGGAGTTCGGTTTATTTTTCGGTAAAACCGAAAACCGCTAACAAAGCAGTTTGGTACTGTATATAACAGAATAGTGATTGCCGGTAAATGCTTAACGTTGTGTTATAACACAAAACTACCCCGAGAAGATACATATAAAATCCAAGTATTTACTTGCGAAATTTCCAGCAGGACCCCCTATACTCAACCAAGTATAAGCAGGGTTCCTTAAAGTAAGCTATGATAATCAACAAGAATAAAAACAAAACAACAAACAAAAGCGTATTTGCGAATTAAATTTTATACCATACATATATACATATGTACATATATTTCACGTATATTTCTAAAAACAAATAAAGACCGTAACTGGCTCATTTACTACTAAAATCATATCCATATTTGAAAATATATACATTTACATACATATATTCTAAAGTCAGAATATCATTCTATTTTCTTTTCGCGGCCTCTTCTCTCTGCGTACATACATACATTCATGCTTATGTATATGCGCCGAAGTTAAACAATTATATACTTACTAACAAGCGCATTTGCGAAAATTACCTACAGTCGCTTAATTCTCTTTTCGTGGTTTATTCGTACCGCGAACATATGTACATACATATATACGCATATATATGTAAACGCATATACATACATACGGACGCACATAAATATATTCAATATATACTGGAAGAAATACCCAATCGACATTGGGTACAAATTATATAACAATAAATACATATAACAAAAAAGGATTTTTTGTAACATATAAAATTTGTATGAAAGTGTATTGTCACGTATGTAGATACGCTAATTACTTCAAAGTCCACATTGGCATATGTTCCGCGATACCCCTTGGATTTTGACTAACAAAACCAAGCAGGATTGCGTATAAAATATATTCAAAGTCCACATTGGCATATTCCCGCAATACCCCTTGATTTTTGAGCAACAAAAACAAGCAGGATTGTGTAAAACACCAAAAGCGTAATACATAGGTACATACATGCATATGTACAAAGTGCACTGATCTCTAATACGAGCCCTCATTAGCACATAACAAATAAAATACCCACCTATAGGTACACCCTATAGGATATTTGGACACAAAATATACATAAAACAAATATATATAGGAAAAATAAAACATATAAAATATTTCCGGTCAACAACAAATAATTAAATCAAATATAAGCGATATTCTGTATACGCGTAATATTTTACTTTAAAACTCTTATTTACTTAAAAGAGTTCACGTCTAAACATTTCGGTCAAAACTCTTATTAACTTAAAAGAGTTCGCGGTTACAAACACTATAAAATACGTAAAGCGTCTTATCATATCAAGTTCGTTCAAAACTCTTATACATATATAAACGAAAATATTTTTCGAAATCTCGGTATCCAAAAGCCATTGGTTTTATTTTTTTTTAACTCTTACATATAGAAGAGTCTTCTATTGAACAATTTATATACGAAACTTTTTTAAAAATCTGCAAGTCTAGTTTTCACTACGACGTTTTGATATTCTATACATCTTTTAAATGAGCTCAGACTCAAAGGACAGTAAAACAACTCAGTTGCTAAAAGTTCCAAAAATGATTTCAGACGAAAAAAGTCCGTGTACACCGGCAGAAGCTACACGCTCAAAGCAAGGTGCTACAAAACTAAAGAGGGGTAAAGACATTACTTATACAAAATTCATTGCTGAGAGTGACAGTTTGATACGATACTGCACTCGATTTTCATCTTCACCGATTCAAGACAATTCTGAATCGGTCTTAGAAATCAAAAAAGATAATTTAGACAATTTTTGGACGCGTCTCCAAGCGGCATATGACGCAATCGTAGAATCTGACGAATCAGATCTACCTGAAAATTTCAAATCTTCAGCATACTCCAAATATGAAAACTGCTTAGACCAGGACGAAGAGACGAAAGCTATGATCTCAGATAAGCTAAAATTAATTAAAGCTATTGCACCTGCTCCACTTCCGCGAGTAGAGATGCCACAAGTACAAAGTCAAGAGGCGAGTTTAGGCATCCACCTGAAGGTGCCCGCATGTGACACAGAAATTTTTCATGGGGGTTATGAACAATGGCCGTCCTTCCGGGACATGTTCCGTTTACATAAACCACCCAAAATTATCTAATGCACAAAAATTGTATCACCTCCGATACAAAACCAAAGGCCAGGCAGGCGTAATAGTGAAACAGTTCACTCTCAATGACGAAAATTTTAATTTTGCTTGGGAAGCTCTTAAAGCACGTTGTGAAAACGAGAGAATATTGGTCGATAAGCAAATAACAATTTTAATGAACTTGCAAAAAATTCAAAAGGAAACCAGTGAAGAATTCATCAAACTTCAATCCACTGTTTCCAATTGTTTGTCGACTTTATCGACCCAAAATATTCCCACAGATAATTGGGACCCCATTCTGGTAAATTACCCGAAAAATCGTTACTTTTGTGGGAGAAATCGCTCTCATCGCGAAGAAAGTGCCCAACGTGGAAGCAAATGAAAGAATTTCTTACTACCCAATACGAAATTGTAGAAAGGGTAGATAAAAAGCTAGTAAGAACGAAAAACGTTCAAAACGACCTCAATAGAAGCTTCAATAGACCCCAAGCAAGTAGCCACAATAATTTAAATAGAAGCTTTTTTAAAAATCAATCGTTCTCTTCCGAACAATATAAGCAAACGTCATGCGAACTTTGTAGAGGAGGTCACAAACTAAAATTATGCGAAAAATTCAAAAAAATGAATGTTAACGATCGAAACAATTTCGTAAGAACGAAAAAATTATGTACCAACTGTCTGTCACATGCGCATACGCTTAAAGATTGCGAAAGCAAATTTAATTGCGTTTACTGCCATAAAAGACATCATTAAATGTTACATATAACAAATTTTTCCAGCTCACCCCCGAACAATGCAACCGTAAAACGAGCAACAGGATTAGTTGCCACAACAAATTCTGAAAACTGCCAAGAAGCACCATGCTGCTTAAAGGCGTTGAAAACCCAAACGCTACATAGCGGAAATCACAGTAGGGTACTATTACCCACAGAAGTTGTCTCCATCGAACACCGAGGAGAACTGTTTAAACTCAGAGCCTTAATAGACCAAGAATCACAACGATCATTTATAGCGTCTAGGGCACAAAACAGGCTACAGTTACCAACAAAACTGGCCAACTTTGAAATCACGGGAATGGGCGGAAGAGTTGTTCAAAACTCAAATAAAATCTGCCCCATTACTCTCTTTTCCCCCAAAGCGGATAAGCGCATACAAGCAGAAGCAATTGTCTTACCGCCATTAACCAACATGCTGCCAAGCTATCATATAAATAGCAAGCATTGGCAAAAGGTTTCACACCTAAAGCTAGCAGACCCAAACTGCAACACCCCCGCTCAAATCGATCTTCTATTAGGCAGCGATCTCATACCACAAATTATTCTCGAAGGTATTGAGAAAATTACCAAAACACTTCTGGCGCAAAATACCATTTTTGGATGGGTCCTAAGCGGACTAGTTGCGGAACCAGTTACAACATTGACAACTCAAGTTGAGGAAGTCTCAAATGAGTACCTCAATTCACAATTGAGAAAATTTTGGGAACTAGAAGAACTCCCCCCCTATATCAGTCACAACCCCTGAAGATCAGTATTGTGAGGATTTTTACAAAGCCACAACTACTAGATCAGAAAATGGTCGGTACGTCGTACGACTACCACTTAAGCAACAATTTCCTAACACACTCGCCTTAGGTCACTCTCGCACCTCTGCAATACAGCAGTTTCTAAGTATGGAAAGAAACCTACTTAAAAAAGGCGAACTCAAATCTGAATATGATGGTGTGTTAGAAGAATACCTCCATTTAGATCATATGGAGGAAGTAAATGCAGGGGAGAAAATCGTCAACGGCAAATACTACTCCTTTTACCTGCCACATCACGCAGTAGTAAAGTCAGACAAAAAAACAACAAAAGTAAGAGTTGTTTTTAATGCTTCGAGAACTACTAGTTCAGGGAATTCCCTAAATTATATCCTATTTACGGGACCCACACTCCAACCAGACTTAATGCTTCTGATATTAAATTGGCGTATATACAAATACGTGTTCAATGGGGACGTTGAAAAAATGTATCGGCAAATAGGCGTACATAAAGACGACCAAGATTTTCAACGTATTATGTTCCGAAGATCCCCCACCAGTTCTTTACGCGACTTCAAATTAAAAACAGTTACATTTGGCGTTAACTGTGCACCATATTTAGCCATTCGAACTCTCCACGAATTGGCAGACAACACAAAGTCAGAATTTCCTCTGGCAACTGAAGTGTTGAAAACTCAAACGTATGTAGACGATATTTTGTCTGGAAGTCACACTCTTCCACAAGCATACGAATCATTATCACAAGTAATCCAAGCCCTCACATCCGCAGGGTTTCCATTAAAAAAGATTACGGCATATCACCCAAGTATATTAAAAAATATTCTAAAAGAAAATTTGTTGGACACTAATTTCCTTATTTTCGAAGAGGAAAGTACAACAAAAACATTAGGCATCCAATGGAATGCGATATCGGACCAGTTCTCATACACGACAGAGTCCATATCCGCATTATCAGCCATAACGAAAAGACAGATTTTATACTCGGTGGCAAAACTTTTTGACTCCGCAGGATGGCTTTCGCCAATTAAGATCCAAGCGAAAATCTTAATACAAGAATTATGGCTAGATGGAACCGACTGGGACGAACAAGTGAAACCGCTTCGCTTAGAAAAATGGTCCCAGTTCGCAAACAATCTGAATGATATTTCTCAGATACAAATTCCACGATGGGTAAACTACTCCCCCGAACACAAAGTCGAATTACATTGCTTTTGTGACGCCTCAGAAAAGGCATACTACGCTACTATCTATATGCGCACGCAAAGTGATACCACGACCACAAGCCACTTATTAGTAGCAAAAGCAAAGGTGGCACATTTCAAAACTATAAGTCTCCCACGACTTGAGTTATGTGGCGCACTACTACTTTCAAAATTAGTAGCCATGGTGCAAATGCATTTAAATATGACAAAATGCAAACTATATATGTGGTCCGATTCAGAAATTGTGCTAGCCTGGTTGGAAAAACCACCACATCTCAATTCTTGACCTAGTGGGATCAGCCACTTGACGTCACGTAGCCAGTGCTGACGATCCTGCCGATCTAGGTACAAGAGGGTGCAAGCCACTGCACCTTGCCACTACCACCTTCTGGTGGAATGGCCCCCGATGGTTGATAGAACCTCCTGATTCTTGGCCACAATCCCTCATGCGCAACATTATCGCCCCAGAAGGTCGAAAAATCGCCTCCTTTCACACATTATTGGATGATACCGACATCCTTGAACGATTTTCATCGTATCCAAAAGCTCTCAGAGTAGTTGCTTATATGTTCAAATTTGTCGAGCAACTCAAAAGCAAAGTAAAAGGATCACATAATTTCCCATGCAACACAGTGACGCACCTAGAGTTACAAAAGGCAAAGGTCGCACTAATAGCATACACACAAGCGCGCTACTTCTGACGCGATATATCAGTACTAAGAGAATCGAAGCCGATTGATAAAAAGAGCTCACTCTTAGTTCTAAACCCATTTCTGGACACGAAAGGTCTGCTTCGTGCCAATGGTCGGCTCGCTAATTCGAGCCTAACATACATTGAACGCCACCCCATAATAATCCCAGAGAGGTCTCCATTTGCCACCCTGTTCCTCCACTACATCCACAGCTTAATGCTACACGCCGAACATCGTCTCATGCAACAGATGGTACGCAAGGAGTATTATACCCCCCGTCTTAAGCCGCAAATCGGGAAGTGCATCTTCACGTGCAAGATTTGCACTATGCACAAGCAGAAGATGCGAACGCAGATTATGGCAGCACTTCCACCTGAACGCTGCAATTTTGCTCTGCCTTTCACCACAACAGGTGTTGATTTTGTTGGGCCTTTCCAGGTAAAGGCGTCCATGTTAAGATCTCCCACTCTCATGAAAGGCTATGTGGCTGTCTTTGTATGTTTCACGACAAAGGCAGTACACCTTGAGCTGTGTAGTAATCTGACGACGGAGGCTTTTCTCGCGGCATTTGTTCGCTTCGTCGCTCGACGTGGCTACTCATCAAAAATCATGAGCGATAATGGCAAAACCTTTATCGGAGCTCAACGAGCCACAGAAAAACAATTTGTGGATTTTTTAAAACAAGTGTCACCCGACATCGTACAAAAGTACGGCCCTCAAAGTATCAACTGGCAATTTATACCCCCAAGCGCTCCTCATATGGGCGGTTTATGGGAATCCGCTGTAAAAAGCTTCAAATCCCATTTCAAACGGGTAGCTGGAAATTATAAATTCAATTACGAAGAGTTCACGACGTTATTAAATCGAATTGAAGCCGTTCTCAATTCACGGCCACTTACAGTACTATCGCAAGACCCCTCAAATTTCACCGCCTTAACTCCAGGGCATTTTTTAAAAGGAGCACCCATTCTGGCCATTCCTGAGCCAGGCGTGGAGTCGCTATCCCTATTAAATCGATGGGAACGAATTAAAATTCTCCATCATGATTTCAGCCGACGCTGGAAGGACGAGTACATAAAGGATCTCCACAAAAGATATCGTTGGAAGACTCCTGTACAAGCGCCTAAACTTGGAGACTGTGTCCTCATCCACGATGATTGTCTACCCCCAACCGAGTGGCGGCTTGGCCGCATTGAAAAGCTACATTATGGCTCCGACGGTCACATACGAGTCGTGGATCTCCGTACGCAAAACGGAACACTAACCAGACCGCTCGTGAAGCTGTGCTTTTTACCAACCACCAACGACCGCGAATCCGAAAACCGAAAAAACCAAACCGATATTGTCGCGATATAATAAAATCATTAAATTTAACAATAAAACGATAAATACGCCAATAACAAACCGTTAAAAAATAACAACCGCTACAAAATAATAAACCGTCGAATAATAACGAAGAAGACTAACAAAACAGTCGTTCAATACGACGACCCATTCATGCCACATATCATGGCACGATGACCCATATCTCATTTTATGATAGATTAATAATCAACAATCTTCTCTATACAGATTATTATGGAGGTAGATTCGCCAGTTCGAGCTGCAGAACTTAATCGAGCGGGTACAATCTTCTATAAGAGTGTACAGCTGCTGGCGTATGCCGATGATATTGATATCATCGGCCTCAACACCCGCGCCGTTAGTTCTGCTTTCTCCAGACTGGACAAGGAAGCAAAACGAATGGGTCTGGCAGTGAACGAGGGCAAGACGAAATATCTCCTGTCATCAAACAAACAGTCGTCGCACTCGCGACTTGGCACTCACGTCACTGTTGACAGTCATAACTTTGAAGTTGTAGATAATTTCGTCTATCTTGGAACCAGCGTAAACACCACCAACAATGTCAGCCTAGAAATCCAACGCAGGATAACTCTTGCCAACAGGTGCTACTTCGGACTGAGTAGGCAATTGAGAAGCAAAGTCCTCTCTCGACAGACAAAAACCAAACTCTATAAGTCTCTCATAATCCCCGTCCTGCTATATGGTGCAGAGGCTTGGACGATGTCAACAGCGGATGAGTCGACGTTGCGAGTTTTCGAGAGAAAAATTCTGCGAAAGATTTATGGTCCTTTGCGCGTTGGCCACGGCGAATATCGCATTCGATGGAACGATGAGCTGCACGAGATATACGACGACATTGACATAGTTCAGCGAATTAAAAGACAGCGGCTACGCTGGCTAGGTCATGTTGTCCGGATGGATGAAAACACTCCAGCTCTGAAAGTATTCGACGCAGTACCCGCCGGGGGAAGCAGAGGAAGAGGAAGACCTCCACTCCGTTGGAAGGACCAAGTGGAGAAGGACCTGGCTTCGCTTGGAATATCCAATTGGCGCCACGTAGCGAAAAGAAGAAACGACTGGCGCGCGGTTGTTAACTCGGCTATAATCGCGTAAGCGGTGTCTACGCCAATTAAGAAGAAGAAGATTCGCCAGTTACAACTACGCCAACCGCTCGGGTGGCTACCAATGTGCCACGCACCGGGCCTACACCAGCGCCCCGAACTGTGGCTGCAACAACGCCAGCAACTACACCGGCAACAACGCCGGCACCTGCAACGGCAACCGCGCCGGCAGCGGTGCTTACACCCGCATCTCGTTGTGACACCCGACCACCATCGACCAAATCGAGGACCTTGGAGACCCGTCGGATTAGGTGCCCCATCTGTCGACGCCCTCATCGCCTCCACCATTGTGGAATATTTAGGGGTATGCGGCCTTTGCAACGGCAGCAAGTTGCTCAGGCTCATGGCCATTGCCTCAATTGCCTGTCGCACACTCATGCTACTTCAGAGTGTGAGTCACGGGGGTTGTGCCAAATGTGTCACCGGCCGCATCATACGCTGCTACATCGCAGCTCGTCACGCGAAACGCACCGGCCATCCAACCATCGCGGCCGCGTATCCCGACTTCCACCCGACGATGGTGTCATGCACCAGCGGAGTGGACCTCACCGATCCACGGGTCTGAGCAGCGTTTTGGCAACGCTGCAACAGCTGCAGCGCCTTTCCTCAACATACACGCCACATCTTCACACCACACACGAGGACACCAGCACACAACTAACAAAAGAGACTGGCGGACGGCGTCGAGCCTCTTTTGTTTTCGGTTCGTGCGCATATACATACGCTAGCAGTCAACCACTTCAACAACGTTTCTTTTCGATTTCGTCCCAAGGTGAGTGTCGGAAGGTTTGTTTTCTTAAATAATTATTTACTTTATATTAATAATTGTTCAATTTGCACTATAGCTAAGCACGACAGAAATCCCCTAAAACTTCCCTACCAAATTACAGAAACCCCTACACACCTTAATGACATAGTCCATATAGACATTTGCTACCCTTGTAGGAATAAAATGTATCCCAACCCCCATAGATAAATTCTCAAAGTATGCAACATTTCATAAATTAAATGATAGAAATTGGATTGCAATAATAGCAACTTTAAAAGAACGTATTTTATTTTTAGGGAAAATGAATAAACTTATCTTCGATAACGATCGTTGTATATTACTCAGACCTGTTAAATTATTTTTAATTGAACAAAATATTGAGTCTCACGTAACTACGACGTACCTAAGGACAGGTAGTTCTGACATGGAAAGATTACACGGTACACTTAATGAGCATCTAAGGGTATTAGAAGCAGTCACTAGCTATAAAACAAAAGACTTAGACGACAAACTTTTTGAAATTTTTAACGCATATAATAAAACAATTCATTCTACCACAAAAAAGCGACCAATTGATTTTATAATCAGGGGTGTTGTGGAATCTGATAGTTGTCGGAATCAGAATTGAAACCGATCAAAAAAAGCAGTAGGTGTCATGAATTCAGATATGATATTGATATTCGAAACAGAATTTGTATCGGTTTTGGGTGTCACGGAAACCTATTTTATCGGTTTTGCTGCCAGAAACAAAACAAGAAGATAGTCGCACAGAGATTTGAAATGTAAGTTAAGAAATCAAGTTATTTTATTATTACGAATTGATTTATCTTTATTTCTATAGGAGAAACATAAGAATAAAATGAAACGAAATGTCTTAGTTATTGATTTTTGGAAAAAAAATGCGGATATTTAAGGAGGGAGCCTGCTTTAGAGGCTTAAAAAATCGATTTTTTTGATGTTTTTTTTGGGAGGGAAAGAAATAATTGATTAAAACGAAATTTCTAGGGTTTATAGTTATCACCCAAAAAAAATGTTACTTTATGTTGTTTAAACATATGTTTAAACTTAACTTTTCTTAATTTTTTTAAGTTTAAATAGAAGATAATTTAATACTAAAGATAATAAACTTTGCCACAATTCCATACGCTTAGTTTTTTTCAATCCTGCCCGCCAATTAAAAAAAATCTTAAAAATGAAAAACCGAGTCAAAGTTTTCGCTTTCTGCCCAAGCGCTCATATTTGTATCTGCCAGACACTCGGTCACTATTTCCCTTCTAGCTTCGAGAATATTTTGAATTCCCATCTATAACTTTAGGGACATATTCTTAATATTTTTGCTTAACAATTCAATTTTTTGAAGCTTCTAAAGCAGGCTCCCCCCTTAAAGAAGATTTACAAAACGTAATAAACATAACTTAACACCCAAATGCGTCTTTATTCATTCGATAAATATCATCTCTTAAAATTTTTCTTTATTTCGGAACTCATTAAAACCTTTAATAGGATTGCTTCCAAATGTATGCATTTGCAAGCTTTGTCACATTAGTAAACAGCTGATTCGAATATTGGTTTTGCGTATGTTCGAAAAGACGAAAATCCAATCAGATTCTGTGACACCATTGATAATCAGAATTGGTTTGCAATTCTGAGAGCTAAGCAATTCTGTCTTGGATTCCACAACACCCCTGAATAAAAAACTTTGACAAAGAAGAGATAAATGAATTATGTAAAGAGTTTGAACAACAAAAAATTCAAAGAGTAAATAAATTGAATAAAAGTAGAAAGGCTGAACCAAATCAAATAGAAAACATTGTATTTAATAGCCAAATTGCGAAAACTAAACCTAAATATAAGAAACTTGAAAAGTATTATCGCCAAGGTAATTATGTTGTGGATTCTTCGAATATTAGAAAAATAAAATATTACAAAAGTCAATTTAAACAAAAATATAATTTGAACAATGAAAATGTTAACTAATTTTATTGTAATTTCATTAAATTTAAATTTAAAAATTTTCAATAACTGTAATAATATTAAATACCTTGTAAACTAAAGATTTACGAGGACACAAATAACTTAAGGGAGGAGGAGTTACATAATAGCGCTATATACTTTACCTATACTTATTCTAATCGTACTCTTGATTCTAACTTAGTCTTACTCCTATATTTAATTACCTATGCTTACTCTTATTTAAACTACTTCCGCTCACACCTTACAGACTTTCTCCCACTCTACATCCACACGTTCGCCCCCACACTAAACTTACATACAACATATTCCCGAGCATACATTATTACCTCTACTCTCTCCTACACTCATTAATATTGCTGTGAAATAGTAAAGCTTTTAGCTAATAAGAATTTTTGTAAAGAGTCAGTTGAATAAAGACACTTGAAAGAAGTAAACGTTCAACATCGTTTCCAGGAATAAAGGGATGTTCAACTTATTCCAGTGTGAGAGCGCCTCAAAATAAGCGTTTTTTATAACATTTTCCATTATGAACAAAATAAGAACTTTTAGGCATTTTAAATTAAAACACCCAACATTTAGTACGAATAAAAATTACTATGTAGTGGCTATTTATTATATGGAGAAACTATTTAAATCTTTTTAAAGTATATTAGAAGAACTGAATTTTGACCTTTCAATACCCAAAAAAAGGACTTAAGCTTGTTAGCTCTCATTCATTAAATTTTTGTATTCATTTTCCATTGAAAATAATACCATGATGCTTCAAATTACAAAACGTTTCATCAAATACCTTTAAATATCACAAATTTACTTAATTTTCGTTGTTTTACATTTTTTATAAGTGGTGTTGAACGATGCTACAAATCCCTCCGTTTATATATTTTTTGGTAAGATTTCAATCTGGCCATCGCTCGTTTCCAATTGCTAAACGTCAAAACCACCTACACTTTGACAGTTGATCGAGTTTAGGTGGTTTTGACGTTTAGCAATTGCTCTCTCACTTCGAGTGAGAGAGGAGTTAAACAACTCTTTATCTCTGATCGTTTCTATATCAAATTATTCCTCAACTGCTATATATTTTAACTCATAATTGAGAATAGCTTAAATAAAAATAAAAAATTACGAAAATTAAAAAAAAAAATCAAAAACTCGTATTGCACACTTTCATTTCTCTTTTGATTAGCAATATTCCCGGATTGATCATTTCTTCAATGTCTCTCAAATGTTCGCTGTTGGACCTGCTCCTGCAAATATGTAGTTATTTACGGTTGTTTTCTGCTTTTAGGTTGTATGTACTCGTATGTTCTCTGCCCATAGTTTATTCTTTCTCCTATTGTATGGTATTTAAAATATTTGATTAAAATATTTGTTTAGAATTTCACTTTATTATTTGCAATTTACGTAACAAAAAGTGGAAGTTATACGAAATGGATTGACGATTGTGCGAAGTCTTAAATTTTACGATACAAGCATAAATCATAATATCATTGCTTATATTAAATTTATTATTTTAATTGGCATAAAAAATTAATCCTACAATTATTAAAGTCCGAAACTATGAATTTTTTTCATGACATACATTGCAGAAAAAAGTATATTTCTCCTTTTTTTATTTTCCACATACATTTTTTTCATCTACATATGTAAAAATTTAAACAGTTCAAGAGATCAAAGCATGTTGCTACATCACCCTTTTTGCAAATGATTTTGTTATGTTAACAAATGCTTACATACAGATTTGGCAACGGCAATGTCAATAGATTTGACAGTTATAGGCATAACTTTAGAGTGTCAAGATGCGGGGTTACAATCGAAAACAAGTGTCGCGTTTGCTATATTTGGTTGGTTAGATTACGTTTGCTCATTATCGGCATATTATCTTTTCGTGTCACTCTGTCCATTCACAAAAGGGAAAAGAGTCCTCATATTTTTTAAATAATTACGATGAATGTGGTAGAAGACTATATATAATACCCACTCTCTTCACTCTTCCCTTTTCTTCAAAATGTAATGAATACCCGTTATTAATATTTTCAATACTGCGTGGTATTCTTCTTACATTATTATGTCATATTGTGAAAATGTACGAAATCGGATGACGACCACGCTTACTTCCCTTATAGCACAATTTTAAATTCTACTTGATTCGTTCAGCTTCCAGTACACAAATCAAAAAGCAATTAATATCATGGGATAAAACTTTGCACGATAATGCCTTAAGTGTATGCCACCTTATGGCCAAATATGGTTCAAGTCCAACAACAACCGGTTAAGCCCATAGATACCTAATTTGTGGACCCCACTACCTATAGTAGACTTTTGAACGAAAATATCGATTAATGTGTAGATTAGGCCGGGTCGATTTGTGGGGAGGCAAAAAATCGCCCATTGCTCTATGAAAATCATATTCTAGGGATCAAAATAAGAAACTTTGGCGAAGCAACTATACCTCTGAAACGAATTCTGATGTCCCCCAATTTGGGTCGAACTTTCGGGTAGGGGCAAATTTTGAAATAGAATTAAAATTACCATTTCATTCTTATTACCTCTGAAAGTGAGGAGAACTAAAGCAATAACCACTATGGTATTTCAAAAAAAATAATAAGTGAAGTGACCATTCCAAATCAAAAAGTTTACAATGAATCCACCATCTTCTACACCGCAAGATGAAGCAACTACAACAGCAACTATCGAAAACCCAATGAGTCATATACCCAAGCATAATGTTACTGTTTTTGGTGTGTCTACTGATTTCACTGATCTTAATTTACCAACCCATCTGGATATCTTGAGATATTATTTTTACTTAAGCGGACGTGCTAAAACAGAACAAAAAAAGTTTTCCTATAAATCATTCACTATTCAAGTACAAGATAAGTTGATTGGAATTTGGGAAAAACTTATGGAAACGTATGGAAATAATGCTGAAAAAAAGTGTACATATGTAATAAATTGAATAAATTGCTTGACAAGTATCAAGAGCAGATCAAGAGAAGAAACAACACCCAACAATTTACAGACTATGTAAAATCTCTGGAAACAATTTTTTACATTGGAACATGTAAATGCGATTTGAAGGCAGTTCCATGTCCATGCGGCTGGGTTCCCGAACGCCTCAAAGAGTTCATGCACGATCAACATAATCAGAGAAGACTAACAATGAATGCATTTATGATGAAAACTGAAGAGCAAGGAGCAACGTCTATGTCATCAATGCCAACATACCAATATCCCGATGATTCAACATACGCACCGCCACCGGTTCAAGAAGATATGGATAGAAGCACAAGACACAGAGAGATACGATTGTTTTAACTTTGCCTTGGTATGTGACAGATTTGGTGGTCCTGACAGAGTAGCATCAGCATTGGGAACCGCTCTTTTGCAAGATTTTAAAATTAAAGATAAGCATGGGAAAGCTCTCATCATGGATAAATCGAAAGTTCGCAGAGAAAAAGAGAAATGCAGACAAGAAGTGCTTCGCAAACGGTTAGATGATACCAATTTGTTAGCGTTTTCATTCGATGGCAGAAAAGATGATACTTTAACGATAGATAAAATTGATGAGAAGTATCATACTAGGATGGTAAAAGAACCTCATCTTGTTATTTTGAGAGAACCCAATTCTGAATTGATTGGTTACGTAAGACTGGAACATGAAACCGCTGAATACAAAACAACCAAATTAAATGGGTTTTTCAACGATAAAAATAAATCACTGGATACATTTATTGGAATATGCACTGAAGGTGAGCCAACAAACACTGGCCCACACGGTGGAATTATACGACGATTCGATACGACGATCGGCAACCGGAAAACTGAGCCGTCAGATCGAAACTTGTGAAACTCTTCCGGTAAATTATTGCTATCACTTATTTATTATAATTGTCAACCATTTTTAATTATTTTATTATTATATATGTATTTTTAGGTGGTGGACGGCTTCCAGAAAATTGAGTTGAAAAGTATGCCCCCTGCTCCAGAAAAAAAAGAATTTTCCCCCGATTCGAAGTACTTATACGACATGGCCTATGCAATTTCTAGCGGCGTGGTTCCGGTGGATCTGACTAACATCAAACCAGGGAAAATTGTACATTCTCGGTGGCTCACCAAGGCAGCTAGATTATTGCGATTATATGTGACAACGGAAAATCCAGATGCAAATTTAAGAATTCTGGTTGAATTTATAATTAAATGTTATGTGCCAATGTACTTCAATATCAAGTATTACAGCTCGGTCGTGTACGGCAGTGCATTATTTTTCAAGTTCATTAGTTGGTCACGATTTCTAGAACCTCGTTTACGCAAAATTGTCAATCAAGTAATTAAAGATAATTCATATTATGCGCATTCGGAAAATATCTTGTTATCAATGTTGTTTGATCATAGGAAAGAAAAGCGCGACTGTGCCATCAAGAAATTTCTACGCTATCGAACCCATGTTGACGAGCCAATGGAACTAAGAGTTTATAAAAAACCAGATATAAACTTTAATTGCACAAGTTATACGGAAATGATCAATTTGAATGATATAAATATCGTATTTGAATCACCATTCACGCGAAGCATTCCGTACGATACATTGAAAGAAAATTTAAATCAAGATGATTCACCGTTTAATGATCCAAAAATTCCATCACACATACAAGGAACGGAACGGCATGTTCAATTGCTAGCTAGCGTTTCCAAACGAGTTATACCGGAAAATGTAGAGGCTGTTATGGCGACGACATTAGAGAGCCGTGCGAAATTGCCCAGACTTGAAAGTAAAAAAGACTTCAAACAATATTTTTTTTAGTTTCTTTTCTATACTCACTTAAATTAATTTTTTCATATACATATGTTCCAACTAAATAAATTTCTTAAGAGAAAAAATAGATTTTATTATAAATAGTTAAATAAAAATAAAGAAAAAACATAGCCATTTAGTCAAAGTGGGATTTTTCAAAATTGGCCGTACCCAAAAGTTCGACCCAAATTGGGGGACATCAAAATTCGTTTTAGAAGTATGGTTCCTTCGGCAAAGTTTCTTATTTTGATCCCTAGAATACGATTTTCACAGAGCAATGAGCGATTTTTAAATCGACCCGCCCTAGTGTAGATATATAATTAAAACTCAGAGATAATCCTTCTCTGACAACGGTATGTCTTTATATATATGTTGAATCGGACCAAGACTTCTATGAGCCAATGAAAATAAGAGAGCAGGTTTTACTCATAAGTTTCTTGCGCTTAAAAAAAGATAAATTTGAGCGAAAACTCGTCATAACGCCTATATAACTAATATCAGGATTTTCTGACATCCGACTTTACCCTATATTCTGACTTTATGAAAAGAATTTCAAAACCGCCCGAGCCACCCGAACACTCGTTTTCCCCTCGCCCACAAAAATCCGATTTGGGCGACAAATGAGTCTGTGTCTGACCTAGAAATTAAGCTCACTTATTTAGAATTAATTTATTGGTCACCTTCTTTTTCTTAACCCTTTCGCCACAAGTTTTTACTCAGTTGCAAAAAAAATCCAATTTTTTGAGTGTTTACTGTAGTTGGCCCTAACAACAACAATCAATGCTCGATTTGAAAAAAAAATTATCACAAATGTGTTTTTTGGACTGTATCCATATGGATACATACCTCGCTTATGGTAAAGAAAAATGCTTATTACTTATATATTCAGAAGTAAAAAAGCACTAGCATCGTTTTTTGTAAGTTTTTATTTATTTCAGAAGTTATAAAAATTAAAATTCATTTATTACAATAAAAGCAAATACTGAGAAAGCTTACATACTTAAATTATTGCAATATAAAAAGAGGCTAAAAGTTACAAGAATAATTTTTAAAAATAAGTTCTAATGAAACCTTTTCTAAAACCCGGTTGCATTGAACAGGTTCTGGAAAAGATTCTATTGGAATTGATTGAAAAAAGTTTTTTAGCATGCATATAATCTAAAGGAAGTAATAATATCTTACTAATAATTCATATATTTCATAAATAATGATATTCTTTGAAGCAATTTCTCGATCCGTTGGGAATGCACAGCAAAACATTACACTTTGAGCATCTGTATCTTGTTTGACCCTTACATCCTTTCATTTTGCATCTTCCCTTGTCTGTTGTGTGTTCCGGCCAATGTTGATTTCCGTCATATCGTGAAGAAGTTGAGGCAGTAGTAATACGCTTTTTGTTCGTGGTCGTGGGAGTAATAGGAATATCTTGATTTAGGCTTGACGTTGGGCGTCCTCTTTTACGGGAACATGCCTGTTGATTGGACCGAGCTAAAAGCCCATTTGCTATATCGTTGCGAAAGCTCAATAGGTCCATATACTTATTCTTCGGGTTGTTATTTTCGTGGTCCATTCGATACTCTAACCACGAGTTACACACCGCCAAATCAATGAAATGTTCAAAAATCTTGAGAGTCCACTTACTAGATCTTATCGAAATTCCGTATAAAGAAAGGAGGAAATCCATTTTATCTACTCCTCCCATATTGATATTGTACTCTGATACAATACTTGGTTGTATTATTTCAATATTTTTCTTTTTTTCAGAAGAAAATCGGGAGACTTTACTCACGGGTTCATGGCCATGGATTGATGACACAAGTTGTACAATGCCCCCATCTAACCATCTGAGAAGTAAAATATTATCTGCTCTTTCGACACGATAGTCAAAACTTCCACGGCCTTCTTTCTTCAGTTCTTTTTCAGATTTTAAATTAATTTTTCCGAATCTATTTCCTCTTATAGTACCTGTAGCCCAAATTCCTTTTTGTCTTAAATGTAATACTAAATTCAAAGTAGTAAAATAATTATCAAAAAATAGCTTATGATTTTTTTCCTCAGGAATAGTTTTTGCTAGATGAATCACTATATCAGAACAAAATCCCAGCTTTGAGCTACTCAAAATTGTCCATTTTCCCTGATATATTTCAAAATCGTAAACTATGCCTTTTGAGCTGCAAAGACAAAATATCTTCATTCCCCATTTGATGGGCTTGTTGGGCATATACTGTCTCAGACAGGTTCTACCTTTACAGGGGACCATCATTTCATCTACACAAAGATTTTCATCTTTTGGAATAACGCACGCTTTTTTTTTTAAACATGTTTATAATAGGGCGAATTTTGTAAAGTTTGTCTCCCTCTTGTGGGTCTGTTGTAAACTTTAAATTATTTCGTACAAAATGGAATCTTTGCCTGGACATATTTTCCGGGAATGACGGTATTACGGTACCAATTGTCCAATACATTTCCAAACGTGGATAACTAATGGTACTAATCATTATTTGTAGACCTTGATATTTCAGAAGTTCTTCTTTAGTTAAATTAACGCCTTTTCCATTTTTAATAATTGAAGCCTGGTTTGTTGAAAATACCACTTGTTGAAGAAATTCTTCTGTAAAGTACTCTAAAAAATACTCCATAGGTAATTTTGTATTTTTCATTGGGTATGTTCCAGAAAAAGATGTTTCTGGACTAGTCCAGGATGCTCTTTTCCAACGATATTCTTGAACATTTTTAAATGGAACCTGTGGAGTGTTAAAAATTATTGGACTCTTCTGAACTGCCCCATCAACTGCGTTACTGTCTACTATATCAAAAATCCTATCATCTTCATCGTTATTGTCTACATCAATATCTTCTATGTTGATCTCATATGGACCTTCCCTAGAAAGTTCTTCTAGTATAAAGCTGTTATTTCTATCGAGTGCACCAAATAAATCGTTAATAACTTCAGATTCTTCGGGTTCGTCCAAATCAGAAACATCGGAATTGACAAAATTAGTTAAAACTTTTACAATTTCAGCGTCCTTTAATTTTCTTGGCATTTTTTAATTAAATAGATGATATCAGAGCTAAAACAAGAACGTCTGTATCATAGCAGCATCATACGTAAAATGATTTTATTTGTATTGTGTGGTATCATTTACAACCACAACTTGAATTTGTATCCATATGGATACATGCAATGTTTAAAAAATCCGCAGAGCTTTTTTTTTGTTTAAACCATAAATTTAATGATGCGAAAAGTTAAAATAAGTACTTTTCTTTATGTTGAGTGTATTTTTCTTTAAAAAAATGCAATTATATGAATGTTATTTGTAAAATAAAAAAACATCTTTCCCACAAAAAAAAAAAAAAATAATAAGTCAATTTTTAAAAATGCTATATTATTCTCAGTTTTATAAATATCCCAATGTTTTTTATATAGAATGATTCATAAGGTCTTAAAAAACGGTATAATGTCGAAATGTAAGTCAATTCTTTGACTTGGCGTATTTTTAAATGCTTGCAAAGTTGAGTGTATCCATATGGATACAATATAGCGAAAGGGTTAACTAGCATAGACACCGCTTACGCGGATATAGCCGAGTTAACAACAGTTGTTTCTTCTTTTTGCTATGTGGCCTCTTTTGGAGATACCAAGCGAAACTAGGTCATTCAATACCTGGCATTTCCAACAAAATAGAGGAATACCTCTTCTTCCCCATGCGGGTACTGCGAAGAATACTTTCAGAGCTGGAGCGTTTTCGTCCATTCAAACGACATGACCTAACTAGCGTAGCCGCTTTGTTTTAATTCGCTGAACTATGTCAATGTCGTGGCATATCTCATATAGCTCACCGTTCCATTGAATGCGATATTCGCCGTAACCTACTCGCAAATGACCATAAATCTTCCGCAGAACGTTTTTCTCGAAAACTCGTAACGTCGGTTCATCAGATCTTGTCATCGGGACTTTGTCGCCGAAAGAGGAAATTACTTCTCAGTTGCCTACTCAGCCTGTTGGTAAGAGTTATCCTGCGTTTGATTTCGAGGCTGTCATTTTTATTGCTGTTATTACTGATTCCAAGATGGACGGAATTATCTACTACTTTGAAGTTAAAACTGTCAACAGTGACGTGGGAGTCTGGTCGCGAGTGTATCTCCTGTCACACTCGCGACTAGACTCCCTCATTTTTTTTACATATATAAATTACGAACTAAGTTTTCTACTTAGATTTATTTTTTGTTTAATATTTACTATGTGTAGTTGTTATTCTTTTAATGTTTTTTTATAGTAAACAATAGAGTTACATTTATTTACTAATTCTTAATATTCGTACATTGTATATATAAATGTGTGCTAATTTAACAATAATTTTACAAATCAATCAATTTTGTACTTAATAGTAAAAGAAATTATTATTTAGAAAGGAAAAAGGATATATTTACAAGAATGAAAATGTGATACCGCATGTTTATGAAGATGCCGACGCAACTCTTTCCTTCTTCGACTCCATAATGGTGTCAAAAATTAGCTATAGAAATATATCAAATTATTCCTCAACTGCTATATATTTTAATTCATAATTGAGAATAGCTTAAATAAAAATAAAAAATTACGAAAATTGAAAAACTCGTATTGCACACTTTCATTTCTCTTTTGATTAGCAATATTCCCGGATTGATCATTTCTTCAATGTCTTTCAAATGTTCGCTGTTGAACCTGCTCCTGCAAATATGTAGTTATTTACGTTTGTTTTCTGCTTTTAGGTTGTATGTACTCGTATGTTCTCTGCCCATAGTTTATTCTTACTCCTATTGTATGGTATTTAAAATATTTGATTAAAATATTTGTTTAGAATTTCACTTTATTATTTGCAATTTACGTAACAAAAAGTGGACACTTCAAGCCTCATGTTCTATATATATTCGGTTTCGACAATATTTAATCTTTCATATACGATATATCAAATCACTTCTTATACCTGTGACAGACATATGGCAATGCCTGAAAATAAGCGTTTTTATCTCAATTAATACAACTAATAATTTACTCATTTTTTTAAAGAAATTTAATACTACTATGATCACATTACAAAGCGTTTTATCAAATACATTTAAATTTCGCATTTTCTTCATTTTCATTGTTTTACATTTTTTTATTAGCGATCTTGAAAGGCGACAACAAATCCCTCCGTTCACATCACATATTTGCATATTTTTGATAGAGATTTCAATCTAGCCGTTCCAGTCATTCCAATTGCGAAACGTCGAAACCTACCAGATCCAGTCAACTGACAAAGTTGGGTAGGTGAGCGGTGAGCGGATTAAAGCAATAATCTCACGTCGCATTTCACCAGAGAATGTCCTTGGAAGCAGGGAGACCGCCGAAAGTGTTTGGAAATATATTGGGTTCTAGACCACAATGACGTTCTGGGAAACGAAATAGCTGATACAATAGCAAATAGTGTCATTTGCTTGAGTACCGAACCATCTTAGGAAATACGAAATTTCCGCAATTTTCTTGGACCATCGCAATTCAAAATATATGTAGTGTCTATTGAACTTCATTCAAATAGTTGACGTTTGGCACGACGTAAACTTACAGCCCTATTCTCATGCCCTCACAAAAGTCACCAACCTCACTGCAGTGATGTTTCTCACTGTAGTAAGGGTTATCTTATTCGAAAGCTCAAATGTTCACTATTATCACAAATATCTGTGACGTGTGAAAGCAGCCATCATAATAGAAAACATCTGTGTTTGTTTCGTTTTAAATAAATATTTTGCATTTTTTAAAAAATATTTGATCATGGAGGAACTGTTCTTTGTATATGCAGAAGTCGAATATCCATTCGTGTGTCCATTTTTGTATGCTTATTTTTATTAAAAAAGCTGTTTGACACCTCACGTGGTGACTTTTTTAAGCTTTTTTAAGCTTTTTTCTTATGAGGTTTGAGCAAGAATAGCCTCACAAATTATGCCTCACAAGAAATCTCTCAAATATTTCCTCTCAACTCAGTTGAGAGGTTTTTTCAGAATAGGGCTGTTAAGCTCGTATTAAAAATTAAACTTTATCTGGCGTTATGAAGGTATAAGTATGGCGTGAAAGCCAGCCTGTCTAATCTAACCTTGCCTACACTGTATATATCGTCAAGACCGCAAAATATCCTAATAAAATTCGGAGAACATCTTTTTCTGATAACAATAGCACCCATACTGACATGGGCACGATTCTGTTTACTTTGGCGGACTGAAAACAAATTTCGGTATAAATGGGGTGCTTATAGGGCAGCTTCTCCAGAGGAGGGATATGTAAAAGAATGTTCTTTAAACTTATAGTTTAAAAAAATTCAAAAATAATTGCCTAATTTTTTCACATTTTTCACTTTGTATATTGAAATATGCACTTTAAACATTGAAATATGTTCACTTTTCACTTTAATATTGGTTGTTTTTTAGCTAAATTTATGAATTTAAAAATCACTACATAATGATAGCTGAGAAGGTTAGAGTGTTTACAGTTATGGGAAAAACGAGCGTTGTAAAGAATTTTTCAACGACAGCGTTTTTTTTTTTGTTTGTACTTTTGCATGATTTTTTTTATTAACTACTACTATAACTACTCCTGTCAGCGTTGGCGGCCTTCAGAAGAGGAGATTTAGCGAAAAATAGGAATTTCAGCAAACTGCGCACATTTGCGTATTATCCTCATAATTATTAGCACGTAAATGATGCTCACTACGAGTGTAATAAGTAATTTTTTAAATATAGATTTCTTACTTAAAAACCTGCAAAGAGTGTAAAATTTTAATTTGTTCAAATGTTTACAGTTTAGTTTAATTAATTTAAAGTGGAAATTGTGCATAAAGTAGATAAATGTAGTGAAATAGTTTGCGAAATGTTCTAATTTATGGAATTTTGAAATTTGAAGTCGAATATCTCGTAAACTAAGGGTTGCGGTTCCTATAACCCGGTGTATCTTTTAATCAGGGGGACTTCCTCTTTCCAACGTTTAGATCGCAGTGCCAAGGAAATCGGATTTGTGCCCGGAAATTTAAAATTAATTTAAATGAGATCAGTCTAAAGCTTCGTCTAGTCCCCATATCATATTATGCCTATCGCTTAGGATCCAGCTTTCAAGAAATGTAAAAACTTCAAATAAAAAAACGCTTAAGAAATGGTCAAGAAAAATTTCTTATACTGGTATGCAGCTCTAAAGAAATCTAATACTAATTTTCAACAATTTTTTCATGAAGAAAAATCAAAGTAGTCATTAAATTCATGCTACAATTAGTTAAAATCATGATTATAAAACATAGTTCATTTTGAAATTTTTTATAAAACTTCCCAATCTTCAATCATATTCCTTAAATTGTAATGAATATATTTATGTACTTACACACATAAGTTTATTTTCTGTTGTTCTTCTAATAAGGATCATTCACAATACGTAACCAGCTGTCAAAATTACTTGACTACAGCTCAAGAAATAATGAATTATTTTTCTTGAGCAATTACTTACCTTACAAGTATGTCCGAAATTTCTTTGCGCCTTTGAGATTCGTAAAATGCGAGTGTGTAAAATATGACTTTGCTCCCGAAGAGTTATATTTAAATTAAATGCATGTTCTTTAAGTTTATATATTTTCGTTTTTACGAATTCTGACTAATACTGGCACAATGCTTTCAAATACTTTAAAAAAACTCCTGTTACTCATTTATTTAAAATCAGTTTTTTTTACCTGAATTTTCCATTATACTGGCTAATAGCAGAGAATATGAAGTAATATAGAATGCGCATCATGGCAAATGACAAAATTTCAGTTTCGGGTGCGGGCGGTAAACAACAGGGGGAATTTGATTAGCAGAACTTGAACAACGGAATTATGTTAAATTTCATATTCTTTACATTAGGGGTATTCTCTTGCTCTTGCAAAACCCGGTGCACGGTGCAAGCATTGCAGATTTACAACGGCACAACAACAAACACACGCAGAGAAATATTTGCAAGGGCTGTGAAATATGTCAGACCAAAACCCATGTATATTAGCGTGCAATGTCACGCAAAAATAAAATTGCAACCCTGTTGTAGTTGCCATTTTACATAAAGACATATTACGTCGTTAAACTGTTGAGAAAGGTAAATTTTAATTAGATTTTATAATTTCTATTTAAATTATAAAGTTTTGTTACAGTTTTTTTGTTAAAAATGCAAGCAGAAGGTGCGCCAATTCACAATAGCCATGCACAATAGTCATTTACAATAAATTGATTGAATCAGTCGCTCATATATCATTAGATTCTGCAATGGTGCCCTTGTATATTTCGGTGTAGTATTTTTGCAATCTGCAATCTTGCAAGAGCAAGAGAATACCCCTATTGCGAAAATATGCATGAAGTTGAACTTTGGGAACGTCGCGCCTATTCGTAAATTCTTGTTGCCTATTCGTAATAGTATGTCGTGTTTTTTGTTGTTGGCTTTTTGAAAGAAGCAACGGTTTGTATTTGCGATCAAGTCTGTTTTTGTATTTACGAGCAAAAACAAAAATGCAGAAGCAATGACGCTTTGCAGTGTATATTTCAAAAGAATTGAATTGACTTTTGTTTTTGAATATGCTCTGGTTAGAGCAGTGTTGTCCAACGTGACTGTGTGCACGTTATGCTTGTGTTGGTTATTCTAGCGTCAACTGATCGCAAAATTTTTCTTTGCTTGCCTACGAAGTTGAATACAGTAGCACAATCGTGCTTTCACAGACGCTTGTCGCGACATGTTGGTGTGAGGTGTCTGGCACTGTCCGTGCACTATTGTGCGCATAGGCCGTGGACAACGCTGGGTTAGAGCATGTGTGCATATGTTAATATGCGATTGATCTTCTACGTGAATGGATGAATGCTCCCTTGCGCTTGAAACAAATTTTGATTTTTGTTTGTATACATATCTATATTTTGACGTGGTTGATCCCAATTTAAATTTTTTTACAAATATTTTTACGTGGCTTGTTCCAAATAAACTTATTTGTATACATACTCCAAATTTTTAATTGTTTTTGTATTTACATTGAAATTGCAACGGTATGGCCGCAATTCAAAATACTACAAGGACAAATAAAAATAGTGCAAGGTCGGGAATTAAATGTTGTGTGCGCAGTTGCCAAAAATCAAAAAGATATTGCCCCAAAGATTATGACAAAAAACTTTATATTTGTCATAATCACTTCAGCAGCACGTTCATCGGGAAAAATTTAAAAAAATGATGCAATTCCAACATTAAATTCCAACATTTATTTTCTGATGAAGACCTTGTGGAACCAGATATTCCCTCGAAGCGACCCCACTGGGATGATGTTATGTGCAATAACTGTGAAAAAAATACAAGAATATTTAATTTTTATAGAAAAAAATACAGCGATTTATTAAAGATTTTTAGAAAAATCAAAGCAAAGCTGAGAAATAAGGAACTCCCTGTTTTGAAATCTAGAAAGGCAAATTTAAGAATGTTGCAAAACTCAATTGACTCTTTAAAAAATAGAAGTTCTGAGTCCAAAACATTTTGCAAACTGCTGGTAAGCACGAGGCCAAAGGAATATTCTGATGATGTGAAATATTTGGCACAAAATATATTTTATATTTCACAGTCAACTTATTCCTTTCTAAGGAATAAATTAAATTTAAATTTGCCACACATAAGCACTTTAAATCGGTGGGCTCCAATAAAATTCCTTCAACCTGGTATCAAAAATGTCGCCTTCGATTCCATCAAGAGTATGTGTTTAGAATTAAAAGAAAAAAATGAAATTGAAAAATGAAGTGCAAAATAACGTACCATCAAAAAATTCGAAATTGATTTTTTTACTGATTACGATTCACCACATCATATTACATACATATGTATGTATATGTCACAAATTTTAAGCTTCTGCGATCAAAAATACCCAAGCTATAGTAAAAATTCAAAAAAAAAAAACGTATGTATCATCAAGTGCTTGATTTCGTTAAACAAAATAACGTATTGTTACGAATTTACTCTTGCTAGTTTACTTTGTTAGGTTCGTATCTCTGGATTGACAAATAAAATCAACACTGTTTAATTTAATTCAACAACTCTTTATTTCACAACTCGTCTACACTATAGCAGTTTACTCTTAGCACTGATTGATTACGTTGGCGTTGCCACGGCTTATATAGCCACGCACTTCTCGCTGATGCCGACGTGTCCTTCTAGAATATTGCGTCTGGAAATTACCAGAACATAATGCTATACGGCGCCAGACGCAAGCAGACAGCCGCGGCGCCAGACTCTGCAATTGTTCAAGCAGACGGCTGTGGCGCCAGATGTCTATTGTTTCGACAAGCAGACAGTGCGGCGCCAGACGTCTATTGTTTCGACAAATGCTATTCCATATACCTACAACTATTGTTCATAATAAGGGATGCATACAGCAATACAAATACAACTTAATACTACTTTTTGTAACAGTATCATCACTCATATATGTAAATATAACAGAGTGTTTTTTTTATATCGAAGTTAGCCTTCATTTATTGTTTATGTTTTTTTTTAGTGATTATCTGCAGGACCTAGAAGCTTTAATTCCAACAGACTGTTATTACTTTTATGATAATATATCTTTTGAATAATTAGTTAATTAATAAATAATAATTAAACACTATCCTCATTTTTTAGCTTGAAATATTTAAATTTTTTTGTTAATAATAAAAATAACATGAAATATTATTTTATGATTTTTTTTTTTGTTTTACGTGTAAAAATGTGAAAACTCTACATTCAGTACGATTTAAGTGATTTAAAAATATGAAGTAGCAAGAAAATCACACATATTGTCGTTTATTTTTCTATCTACAAAATCAATGCTGTGCTCGACTTCGCGGCATCGCTCTATGCTTTTTTCATTTTTATTTTATTTGACTGGCAAAATAGTTTTTTTTTTTTTTTTTTTTTTTATTTTGTTTATACATTGCAACTAGTTCAAATAAAAGAAAGGACTAACAAGCAACTTGAATATGACTTAAACATATAATTACAAAATCACAAAACTACTATGAGAGTATTGGTTAATTTAAAAGATCGCTGGGTTTGAGGCGTTTGAGTCGTCTTGGTGGACCATCTCCAGAAGTTAACTTAGCTACTTCTTCGTTACAATGCTGTAGCAATCTTGCACTATGTGCTGTTGCAATTTTTAATATTTCTGCGTTAACCGAGTTTACGCCTAGATCACGCTCTATATCAGCACATCTACAATACCAAGGCGCTTGGACAATTAGTCTTAGTACTTTGTTTTGGAATTGTTGGATGACTTTCTTATTGTTTGCGTTAGTACATCCCCAGAGTTGTGCACCATAGCTCCATATCGGTCGGAGTATTTGTTTATAGATAAGTAACTTATTTTCGATGGATAACACTGATTTGTTACCGATTAACCAATTGTAATTTTTGAGTCGCATGTCCAGCTCCTTACGTTTGTTTTTTACGTGAACTTTCCACCGTAGCTTAGTGTCAAGCGTCATTCCTAAGTATTTTGCGGAATTAAAGTACGGTATTCGAGCACCGTCTATGAAAATTGGTAAGTACTGTATCTTGTTGTATGTGAAAACAATGTGTACAGACTTAGCTTCATTTAGCTTTATCTGCCATTTCTTTGCCCATTGTACGACTTTATTTACAGCTTTTTGGAGATTTTTAGTGGACTCGTGTTCACTACTACCAACAGCAAGCAACGCGGTATCATCTGCAAATGTGGCTGTTGTATAATTGCAGTCTATTTGCAGGTCGTGCGTGAATATAATATAAAGAAGAGGACCCAACACACTACCTTGTGGAACTCCAGCTTTTATGTCCCTAAGATCAGAATATTTGTCTCCTTGTTTAACGCGAAAGTAGCGATCAGATAAATACGATTTTATGATGTCATAATACTGTTTCGGTAAAATTAGTTTCAGTTTCGAAAGCAGTCCTTTGTGACAAACTTTATCAAACGCTTTTGCAACATCCAAAAATACGGCAGAACAGAATTTTTTTTCCTCAAAGACTTTCTCAATAATGTGTGTTATCCTGTGGATTTGATCAATCGTAGAATGGTTGGCTCGAAACCCAAATTGGTGCGCTGGAATTATGCTTTTCCGTTCAATGATTTTATTGATACTTTTTATGAGAATTTTCTCAAATATCTTCGATATTATCGGTAGAAGTGATATGGGCCTGTAAGAAGATATCCTGGTTTTCCTGGCTTTGGAATCATGATAATTTCAGCAACTTTCCAATAAGTTGGCACGTATTTAAGATGAAAAGCTGCGTTAATAATGTTGGTAATTTTTACTATACTTATTTGAGGAAGCTGTTTTAGGACCTCGGCAGTAATCAGGTCGTAACCTGGGGATTTTTTGTTTTTAAGATTTTTGATTTCCTCACTTAGCTCACTACTTGTGCAACATGGGATTTTTTCGTTTTCTTGACTGGAAGCAGTAGGATAATCAACGTGTGTTTCATATGGGGAGAATATTTTGGCTAAATAATCCGAAAATACTTCTGCTTTTTTTGAATCGTCTCTGGCCCAGCTATCAGCACTTATTTTAATGGGACATACTTGAGTTTCTGGTGCTTGTAGTCTTTTACAGCTTTTCCAAAGAGAGTAGTCAGAATTTTTTCTATTGCTTAGGGAACGAAGATATTTTGTGAAACTTTCATTTTTAAACCTCTTAATTTTCCGATTAAGATCTTTACAGACTTTATTTAAAATAGATTTATCAGCTGGGCAACGAGTTCGATGCCACTTACGTCGTAGCTTTCTCTTTAATTTAATTGTTTCCCTTATATCATTAGGATATTGAGAGTTTATTGCCATTTTCTTTAATTCCGGTGTACTTTTCCAAGCTGCGTGTTGTATACTTGTTGTAAAGTGAAAAATTTCAGATTCCAACTGGTCTATATTTAATATAGAGTCATATTTACTTTCGTAACATTCCATCATTGTTCTAAAATATTCCCAATCTGTACGTTTATTATACAAGGCCGCTGCTTTGTCTTTAAAGATGACCGTTTCACTATAGTTTAAATAGATTGGGGAATGATCCGAGTTAAGATCATAACCCTGATTGATCGACAAATAGTTCCGGGATATTTTGCCAACAATGAAAAAATCTATCAGGTCTGGAATCTTTTGATTGTCGGAATCTTCCGGTTGACTGCAGTGCTTTATAGAGTTCTCTCCCCTTTGTAGTCGTAAGCCTTGAGCCCCAGTGCGTGTTCTTTGCGTTGAAATCTCCACCCATTATGAATCTATACCTGTGTCTGTTTATTAAGTGTTGGTACTCTTCAAATTGGATTTGATGCCTTGGAGGACTGTACACAGAGGTAAGTGAGAGTGGACTTTTAACTCCGTAAATAGTCACTGTTGTAGCCTGAAACTTATCAGATGAAAGTTTTTCTTCCTCAAAATGTTTGATCGTACTTTTGATTAGTATTGCGCTTCCGCCACGGGCGCAATTGCTAGGATGAATTGTGTGGTAAGTTTCGTAGTTTTTAATTTTAAAATAGGTTTGTGACGTAAAATGTGTCTCCGATACCATACATACGTCAACATTTTCTGAGTTCAGTACAATTTCGATTTCATTCTTATGTTTGATTAATCCATTTGAGTTCCATAAAAGAATTTTTATAGACTTAGACATCTTTGGTATTAAAAAGATATTTTTCAAGCTTGCTTAAGCGATTTTGTAATGAAGTGTTGAATTCCTCTTGTTTATTAAGTTTCTGTAAGATCTGTGATAGAATGCTGCTATTGGATATCTTATCATTATTATTTGTTTTTAGAACATGAGCAAAAGTAAATTTGTTTGATGTTTCAGCTGTAGTTTTTGGATCTTCTTGCTGTTGATGTTCATTGTTTTTTGTTCTAAAGTCTACAGGACCTTCTACTTTTTGGGCTAGACCATCATCTTTTTTGTGGCCAATTGTGTTAGCTCGTATTTTCTGTAATTCTTTGGCAACAGGGCACCCTCGATAGTTGGCTGGATGTGCTTCCCCACAGTTACAGCATTTAGGCTGCTGGTTTTCTGGTTTCGAACACTCAGATGTTTTATGCTTACCGGCACACTTAACGCATCTTGGTTGTTTGCCACAATAGTTTTGTGTGTGGCCAAATGACTGGCAATGTTTGCATTGTGGTATCATCTTCGGGAGTTTTACCGGTTCAATAGAAACAATTGAATTTAATATTGTTTTAGTTTCGTAAATCTTTTTTATGTTCTCCATGGGATCGAATGTTACCAAAAACATGTCGAGGGGAGTTTTAGTTTTCCATTGGAGACGATTGACAGCACTCAGTGCATTTAATCCTAGCTCTTTTAAGTCATCAATAATCGATTTTGGATCATAAGAATTGTGCAAATTTTTTACAATAACTCTAATTGGCCGCGTTTGCTTATTCTCAAAGCTATACCAAGATATATTTCTACACGAAAGTGCTTTCGATATGCATCTATAGTCCTCTACGGAGAAAGTATTTACTTTATATATTCCATTATTCAGAAGTTTAATAGTAAAATTGTTTTTTGCTTCTGATTTACCAATAGCATATAGTTGCTGATAATTATTGCCGTTGGCATCTCCAGACACCATAATTGGTGGAGGCCGCGTACTATTTTTTGGGGCAAGCGGGTTTGATATGGCGTTATTCTCTTTTTCCTGAAGATCAGGAGAATACTCTGCTTTTCGTTTTTTAGCCGGTCTTTTTTTTAGAATCCATTCCGTTTCTCTAGCTAGTTCTTCCTCATCCGTTGAGAATTCGACTTTATTTTCCAAATTCTGGATTTTCTTCACATCAGCGGACTTAAGCTTTATATTTTCGGCTTTTAAAGTATTTACTTCAATTGAGAGTTTTTTATACATTTCTTCCATTTTTTCTAGCTTCTTTGTAAGTTCTTCTATTGTGACATCTTTTTTGGCAGTTTTACTCAATTTACCCCCTCCTGGAGGTGGTGTCTTGATAATTAGCATAATTGGTTATTTGCTTATAATTATATTCATATAAACAATTAAAGATATTGTTACGAATTTACTCTTGCTAGTTTACTTTGTTAGGTTCGTATCTCTGGATTGACAAATAAAATCAACACTGTTTAATTTAATTCAACAACTCTTTATTTCACAACTCGTCTACACTATAGCAGTTTACTCTTAGCACTGATTGATTACGTTGGCGCTGCCACGGCTTATATAGCCACGCACTTCTCGCTGATGCCGACGTGTCCTTCTAGAATATCGCGTCTGGAAATTACCAGAACATACGGCTATAGCCACGCACTTCTCGCTGATGCCGACGTGTCCTTCTAGAATATCGCGTCTGGAAATTACCAGAACATACGGCTATACGGCGCCAGACGCAAGCAGACAGTCGCGGCGCCAGACTCAGCAATTGTTTAACTAGACAAGCAGACAGTGCGGCGCCAGATGTCTACAACAAGACAAATGCTATTCCATATACCTACAGCTATTGTTCATAATCAGGGATGCATATAGCAATACAAATAAAACTTAATACTACTTTTTGTAACACTGCCCTCCACTAAAGCCTAATCGTCCCGATTAGGCACAAATCCTCTTGAACCAAATGGGGCGAGCCTCTCCAAATGTACTACTTTCATTTTACATCGTGCTTTTCCATGTCTTTGTATGCGGTATACCACGTCATTAAGTCGTTTCATCACCATATAGGGTCCTTCCCAGGCTGTCTGTAGTTTCGGGGACAAGCCTTTCTTTCGAAGTGGATTGTACAACAGGACCAGATCACCTTCTTCAAAACCTTTTGAATTTGCCGCTTGATCGAACCGGTCCTTCATCTTATTGCTCATCAGATGCGTATGCTGTCTTACCATTAGATGCAATTCATTCATTTCTTCCTTTAAGGCAGAACAATAATCTCCATCATTTCTTACAGCTGTAGGATTCGTTCCAAACTTAAGATCAGCAGGGAGTCGCAGATCAGATCCGAAAATAATCTTTGCTGGCGTGTAACCAGTTGTCTCGTGCTTCGCTGAACGATACGCCAGCAGGAACATCTGGATGCACTTGTCCCAATTCCGTTGATCTTTATCAACGATTTTCCGCAGATGTTCTTCGAGCGTTCGGTTGAATCTCTCTACCATCCCATCTGATTGTGGGTGTAACGCTGTTGTCCGTGTCTTGTGGATGCCCAATAATGTACAGACTTCTTGGAAAATGGAAGATTCGAAATTCCTGCCTTGATCTGAGTGTAATTCGACGGGCACTCCGAACCTTGTTATCCAATTTTCTACAAACGCTTCGGCTACGGTCTTCGCTTCCTGGTTTGGTAAGGCATATACTTCTGGCCATTTACTGAAATAGTCCATGACAACCAGTAGATATTTGTTACCGGCCGTACTGGTTGGGAACGGACCTGCAACATCCATTGCGACTCGTTCAAATGGTGATCCCACGTTGTACTGTTGTAGCCTACCGCGACTTTTGGCTTTAGGACCTTTAGCTGCCATGCACTCTACGCAATTACTTATCCATTCTGCTATGGAATCTCGACAACCGATCCAGTAGAACCGTTGTTTAATCTTCTCTATAGTTTTTGTAATTCCAAGGTGCCCTCCACTAGGTCCATTGTGATATTCTTTCAACACTTTCGGGATCATGGACTTCGGTACTATGATCAACAGACGAGAATGTTTGCCATCTTCGCTTTCCCAGGTACGATGAAGGTATCCATTAACGAGGTTTATGCTGTTCCATTGGGCCCAATATGCTTTTGCAGTTGGACTCTCGCTACTTATTTGTTCCTTTGGTGGTCGTACCCCATTTTCTTTGGCTATTATCAGCTTTGCAAGATCAGGGTCCTCTAGCTGATTGATTCTGATGCGGTGAGGAGTCCAATCATCTTCAGGTTCTATATTCAGTAATCGCACGTCGATTATACCTTCTTTTCCTTCTGATTTGGAGCAATGTTTACATTCCAGTGGACAAGGGCGACGTGATAATGCATCCGCATTTTTGTGGTGAATCCCCTTTCGATGTTCCGTTTCGAAGTCGTAATTCTGTAATCTTTCGATCCATCGTGCAATTTGGCCTTCCGGATTCTTAAACTGTAATAACCATTTTAATGCTGCATGATCAGTCCTCAGCAAGAATCGTTGTCCATACAAATACTTGTGGAAATGTTTTACACATTCCACCACAGCTAGTAGTTCTTTTCGCGTCACACAGTAGTTTTTCTCTGGTTTCCCGAGCACTCTGCTGTAATACCCAATTACTCTTTCTTGTCCGTCGATGAGCTGAGACAGGACACCTCCAATTCCATAAGCGCTCGCATCTGTATCCAGGATGAATTTCTTTCCAGGTATTGGATAAGCCAACATCGGCGCCGTACAAAGTAGTTCCTTAAGCTGCTCAAACGCTTTTTCTTGTTCCAACTGCCATACGAACGGGCGATTCTTCTTTGTTAAATCATGTAAACTTCTAGCCACGTTCGCAAATCCAGGTACAAAACGGCGGTAATACGTGCATAAGCCAAGGAAGCTGCGGAGTTCATGTATGTTGGTGGGTCGAGGCCAATCTTTGACTGCTTTTATTTTTCCTTCCTCGGTGTGAATCCCCTCAGTTGACACTTTATGTCCGAGATATGTGACCTGCTTCTTCCATAATGAACACTTCTTGGGATTCAAGCGTAATCCGGCTGATGCTATTCGCTGAAAGACTTCCTCTAGATTTTTCAGATGATCATCAAAACTTTTTCCCATGATGATAATGTCATCAAGATACACCAAACATGTCTTCCAGTTGAGTCCTTTTAACACATGTTCCATCAGTCGCTCGAACGTTGCAGGCGCATTACATAACCCAAATGGCATCACAGAGAATTCCCACAACCCGTCGCCCATACTGAAAGCGGTCTTTTCACGGTCACATTCATCGATCTCGACTTGCCAATATCCACTTTGTAGATCTAATGTAGAAAACCATTTCGCTCCAGACAAGGTGTCTAATGTATCGTCGATTCTTGGTAGAGGATAACTGTCTTTCTTTGTGACATCATTCAACTTCCTATAATCTACGCAGAAACGGGTGCTACCATCTTTCTTTTTAACTAAGACGATAGGTGAGCTCCATGGACTTATTGAAGGTTCGATTACACCGTTTTTGTGCATGTCTTCAATAATTTTGTTAGCATCCTCACGTTTTGCTAGTGGAACCCTACGCGGAGCTTGTCGGATTGGTTTAGCGTCTCCAGTATTTATGCGATGTTTGACAATGCCGGTTCTTCCTGTGTTTCCTTCGTTTGCAAATATGGATGCGTATTTTTCTAATAGTTTTTCTGCTTTTAATTTTTCCTTTCCATGCAGTTCGTTCAGCAAATTATTTAGGAGTGTAGGACTTATCTGCTGTGGCTCAATAGTAGGTTTCTGTTCTGACCGTTCGCATCGTGCTATTGCACTTATATTCTGGCACTGTCCAATTACTGCTCCTTTCTTCAGCCTTATAGACGTGTTGAATTCATTCACTACTCTGACCGGAATGGCGGCGTCTTCTCTAATTTTCACAAGCGTTCTTCCTACCAATATGGGTGTATCTATTTTTGTTGGTTCCACAATCCACAACTCTTCAGTCCCACCACCTCCATTCACTTTGGCCCATACAATCGCCTCAGATTTTGGTGGAATACTCTGATTATCATCAACAATCACCCTCTTACTTTCAACGTTGGTCACATATCCGGTGTTTATAGGCATCTCCATGTTCTGGCAAAACAGCATTTGCTTGTTTAAATCCAAAGTAACCCCATGATCAATCATGAAATCTACTCCCATTATAATTTCATCCGTGATTTCTGCTACGATGAAGGTGTGATTAACTTCCAGGGTACCAATCATCACTTTGCAAAACACTTTTCCCGCGACAGCTGCTTCCTCCCCGGTGGCCGTTCGAAGCTTGCAACCGACTAATGGTTTAACCGTTCCTCTTACCACATCCGGTCGGATAATTGAATGTGTGGCACCAGTATCCAAAGTAAGCGTTGACAGTCGTCCATTTACGACGCCGTTGATAGTAAGATTGTTGTCATGGCGACCTATTTGTGATATCGAGATGGCGGGGCAAATAGTTGTGGGAACCAGCTCACGCCCCTTTGAACTGTTCCGTTTTAGTTTAACGACTTGTGAGATGTGGATGCTCCGTCCTCGTTATCTGTTGGTTGTTTCCGTTTTGATGGGTTTACTTTTATATTGCAATTTCGGGCAAAGTGACCCGCTTTTCCACAGTTGAAACATCTTCCTGTTGTATTTACTCGCGGTGCAGCAATTGTCTTCAGAGTCTTCAATATTTCTTCCATCAGCGCCGGTTGTTCCATTTCAACCCTTTGTACTTTGTGTGCTGGTTTACTTAGTAGGGAAGCTGTTTCCTGTGTGAGGGCGTGCGAAACCGTTTCAGCAAACGTTCTTTTTGGCAATGCATATGTGGCGCGTTTGGTGTCCACATCACGAATTCCATTTATGAAACATTGAATTTTTACCCTCTCAATGTAATCCACAGGTGCATCTGCATTTGCCAAATGAGCCAGTCGTTCTATTTCAGTTGCGAACTCTTGCAATGACTCGTTCATTTTCTGACCCCTATTTTGCAGTTCGATCTGGTATATTTGTTTCCGGTGCTCACTACCATATCGTCTTTCTATCGCACTCATCAATGCCTCATAGTTGTCCCGTTCACAGTCTGGAATAGTCTGAAGGATTTCTGCCGCAGGCCCTTTCAATGATACAAACAAGGACGCCACTTTGTCCGCTGCATTCCAGTTATTGGCCATTGCTGTCTTTTCAAACTGAAGTTTGAAAATTTGAAATGGAATACTTCCATCGAATGTGGGTGCCTTCAATCTTTGATTATTTATTGATGGTGCAGGGCCATGTAGTTGCAGTTCTCGCACACGATTACTTAACTGAAGAACTTCTGATTTTAAATTTTCTTCGTCATTTTTTAAAGTGCTTAATTCGTCTTCAAATTTTGAAAATTTCTCTTGCACTTGTGTATTATTTTCTGTAATCTGTTGTGCCAAACGCTTTTCTAACTGCGTATTATTTTCAGTCATTTGTTGTGTAAGGCGAGACTCTAACTGTGATGTATTTTCAGCTATTTGCGTTATTTGCTGTGCCAGACGATTTTCTGTTTGCACTACATTCTCGGCTATTTGCTGTGCCAGACGATTTTCTGTTTGCACTGCATTTTCTGTTATTTGTGATATATTTTCAGCTATTATTTGCTTAAAAGCCACTAACAGCATGTTCATGTCTGCACTTGATGATGTTCGTTGTTCTTCTACTTTTTCTTCTACCTTTGTAGAAGTTTCTGGCCCATTAAATTCGAACTCGTCCACATTAATTCCATCCGCTTCCATTGCTTCACGTAATCGTGCCTGCAGATCCGCCTTTTGCCCGCTTATCGGCAAATTACGCTCCTCCAGTTCTTTTTTTAATTGCTGAATTCTCAATTCTCCGAATTTAACCCTCTTGAATTTGGATTATTTGACAATCCCACTTCTGACACCAATTGTTACGAATTTACTCTTGCTAGTTTACTTTGTTAGGTTCGTATCTCTGGATTGACAAATAAAATCAACACTGTTTAATTTAATTCAACAACTCTTTATTTCACAACTCGTCTACACTATAGCAGTTTACTCTTAGCACTGATTGATTACGTTGGCGCTGCCACGGCTTATATAGCCACGCACTTCTCGCTGATGCCGACGTGTCCTTCTAGAATATCGCGTCTGGAAATTACCAGAACATACGGCTATAGCCACGCACTTCTCGCTGATGCCGACGTGTCCTTCTAGAATATCGCGTCTGGAAATTACCAGAACATACGGCTATACGGCGCCAGACGCAAGCAGACAGTCGCGGCGCCAGACTCAGCAATTGTTTAACTAGACAAGCAGACAGTGCGGCGCCAGATGTCTACAACAAGACAAATGCTATTCCATATACCTACAGCTATTGTTCATAATCAGGGATGCATATAGCAATACAAATAAAACTTAATACTACTTTTTGTAACAATATAAATATAAAATAAAAAATAAACAATACTTGGCAACCCTATAACTTCGTTGCCTTAGGTATAATTGTTGAACAAAATTTTTGGTATACTTTTAGGCTAAGGTAATATAAGAATTTTTTTGTGGCGCCAAAAAAGTCTCCCAAACAGCTGATGGTTTTCTGCTCTGTGTCCAATGAAAAGTGATATCGACGAAATGACAAACCTTCAAATCCAGATTAGTCAATGATTGTAGCATGGATAACATGATACGAAACTCTTTGAATCGAGAGAGAGCTGTCAAAACTCGCATTTTTTATAACATTTGCCAATGATGCCACTGCTGAAAAAATTAGATTGGGTATATAAAAAATTATACAAAACACTAAATTAAACACTTTAAAAATGCATACATATATAAATGCTAAAATGCAAAATCATTAATTAATTTACATAAACATTTATTTTGCCAAAATATGTTCGCACAGTTCAATGAAATTTCATTTCACATTAATTTCGTCAAGTAATTATAGCGCTTTACTTCTGGAATCCCGCCTTTTCTGAAATCAACTGTCAAAAATTCCCTGATCTCCATCGCTGTCAAATAATCAGGGAACGCGTTTGACAGAAAAAGAGAGCCAATGCTAAAGTTACGTATCATGTTATCCATGATTGTAGGTCGCTGGTTCTGCACTCCAATACACCTGAATGCCGCGTTTTGCACTCTCCGGATTGACGAGCAGATTTTGTTAATTTTCTATCTTTTTTCACCAAAAATAATTAATTTTTTTTTTGCACTCACAATTATTCACTCTCTTAACAAGCAGAGTTGCCAGAGCAAAACTGGCAAAATAGTGAGAAACGAAGCAAGAAAACGAGGAGTCATTCGGCTACAGTTATGGCTTCTGTGCATTGAATTTTCTGTAAAGTTAACAGCGAAATTAGCAAATTTTCTGTGAACTTAACAGCAAACTAGCGGGTTGTACCAGTATGACCCGCCATACAACGTACAACGATGCGCATTCTATATTACTTCATATTCTCTACTAATAGTCAGCATGATATAAGAGAGTAGCGAAAGTGACCATTTACAGTACTTTTCTAACTCCCAAGTGCATGTTCACAATAAATCCATCGCGGCCGCCTCTGGTGAGTAAGGGGGGAGAGAGGTCGAAACGGTCTGCGCAAAACAAAAAAATGCTATATTAATAATTTTTATTTTATACTCTACTATATTATTTAAATATGCTATTTTCAATTTTCGTTACAGAGAATTATACCAAAATGATACAGATAATACGATAGGCTATATTTATACCCTGAACAGGGTATATTAAGTTTGTCACGAAGTTTGTAACACCTAGAAGGAAGCGTCGGGCACCCTTTAAAGTATATAGATCAGTATGTTGAACTGAGTCGATTTAGCTATGTCCATCTGTCTGTCTGTCTGTATATATGCGTACTAGTCCTTCAGTTTCTAAGATATTGTTTTGAAATTTTGCAAACGTCATTTTCTTTTCAAAAAACTGCTCATTTGTCGGAATTGATATCGCATTACTATAACATATAGCTGCCTTACAAACTGAACAATCGGAATCTAAGATAATAATGTAAACTCTGATGAAATTGTTCAGATCGGTTCACTATATCATATAGCTGCCATACAAATTGAATGATCGGAATCAAATGCTTGCATGGGAAACTTCCTCATTTGACAATATATCTTCACGAAATTTGGTATGAGTTATTGTTCATAGAAATAATGTATTATCGGAAGAAATTGCTCAGATCGGCTCTATATAGCATATAATTGCCATATAATCTGAATGATCGGAATCAAATGCTTGCATGGGAAATTTCCTCATTTACCAATATACATATCTTCTCGAAATTTGGTATAGATTATTTTCTAAGGCAACAACGTATTCTCCGAAGAAATTGTTCAGATTGGCTCACTATAGTATATATGTATGTAGATGCCATACAAACCGAACGGATTACTATTGCATATAGCTTCCATACAAACTGAACACATATTTAGTTACTAAAAGAAGTGCACCTGTGAAGGGTATATTAGCTTCGGTGCAGCCGAAGTTAACGTTTTTTCTTGTTTTAAACGCTTTGGACAAACTGGAAATTAAATTTTACAATTAGTGGACCAGAAAAAATAACGATTGTAACCGAATTTATAAGTCATAATAATCTTTTGAACATTAAATGAGTGAGATATGAAGAGCTAATTACAGAACCGATTTTTCCTATAATTTACGTTTTATATTTTAGAATT